>NC_084920.1:14771102-14844061 GCF_949316345.1 Pungitius pungitius
CCCCCGCGAGCCTCCATTCAGGTGTCAGTCACTTCTCTCTTTGTGTTTGTTCTAAATTGTGCTCCTGGTTTATTAAAAGTAATATAAAGTAGTCGTAGTAGGCTAAAAGGAATTCTCAGTCTGGTGTGCTTTAAGAAAAGAGAAAAAAAGCAGGTGACTCACCTGTTGTTGGAAACTCAGACGCAGATACAAAAAATTCCCAGGTGAGTGGAATATAATTGTTGCTTCCATTGAAAACGGCGCCCAGGTATCATTAAACATTGTTGTTTACCGAGTCAGGTTGTTACCTGCAAGGGTGCGGTGTTTAGACTGAGTGGGGGGGGGGGCAGAGAAAAGAGAGACAAAAACACAGCAACATGTAGGAATGCTAGATTGGGGAGTGGGTCCAGGGGGGGGGGGGGGGCGGAGGAGGGATTGTGCAATACCTGCACATCTGTTAAATCTATCTCATCTGGCTCATTCCCTCTCAGTTCACTGCTAACAAGCGTGCTCTGTCTGAGGGAAGGTTATGCAAACATGTGACTTTTATGTACTTGCTGACGTGTGTGTGTGTGTGTGTGTGTATATAGATAATTGAGCCATAGTTTCCCCATCGAGTTGAAGCGCTCACACTGCAGCCTCGAGTCACTCTTTTCTGTCTCTGCTCATCTAGACGAGGTGGGGATTATTCAGGTTTTGGAATTGACAGCACCTTTTTTTGGGGGGGGGGGGGGGTTATCCGTCGCCCTGACGCTGGGCTGTCGGAGGGGATTCCTTTGTCTGTTCCCGCCCAGTGTTGGGGGGGGGGGGGGGGGTGAAAACACACACAGGTGTCCGTGAAATGAATGGTGCGAGCGCTTGGTTAGAATAGTTTGAACGGTGGGTTTTTTGAGGCCGTTCCTCTTTGTCCAAATACGCTGTTTACACTCGAGAGATGTGACCCATTCATACATTCTCCTCCCTGTGTGCCTAAGAGGAAGTGTGCCTCTCCATTACCCCCCCTCCCCCCTCCCCTCCCTGCTCTCTTGCACTCGTCTGCTGCTCTCTCCTTCGGTCTTCATTCATAAAAAAAAAAGCCCTACAGTACTACAGACCCCCCCCCCCCCCGCCTTTCCCCTTCTCTCCAAGTGGATACTCCAAACCCCTCCCTCCCTTCCTGTGTCTGTACAAACTAAGTTGAATTCGAAAATCTGGACGACCGCTTTTTTTCTTTCTCTCCACACACACACACACACACACACACACACACACACACACACACACACACACACACACACACACACACATTGAGTGTTCCAAGATGTGAACTAATCCAGCGATTTTGGAGCTGTGTGGGACGATTGTTTAGTTTGGTGCCTTGCAGTAATTATATATATATATATATATGGTGATAGAAAACGTTTACAGTGCTTTTCAGAAAGGCACTTTGAGCTGAATTGAGAGGGGAAAAAAAAGTGTTCCTCTTCTCTTTTGATATCGTATCTCACTCCCCCCCCGTGTGTGTACTCGTTTGTTATAAAATACAATGCAGAGAATTATATTTAAATATAATCTTCACAAATATCTTTAGTTCACTATCACATAAAACCAGACAAAAACCATCAGTTTACGGCAGTAAAATCAAATAACGTGTAGTGTTTTTGTGTTAAGACAAAGACAAAGAGGGAGAACCTCTCTGTTCCGCTTTGTCATGAATTCACAGCCCTCCGCTTGTTTTGGGCTGTTTTTCTGGGATCGGAACCCGGCCCAATCAGGCCCCGCTTCAGAGCGTGGGCCGATGGGTGAGTCGAGCCCCCCCCCCCCCCCCCCCCCTCCCCCTCCCAACTCCCTGCCTCCCAGGAAGGGAAACATGCAGCTCTGTGTTCTCCACTTTCCAAAATACAGCTGCTATGCAACAAAGTGCACCAAACAGCCAGGTGTCCCAATGGATACGTCTGTGTCTGTCTCTCTGTTCTTCGTCTTGGTCTCTCTCTCTCTCTCTCTCTCTCTCTCTCTCTCTCTCTCTCTCTCTCTCTCTCTCTCTCTGTCTCTCTCTCTCTCTCTCTCTCTCTCTCTCTCTCTCTCTCTGTCTCTTTGTCTCTTTGTCTTTCCATGGAGACGAGGACTCCGTGTTTTGTTGGGATGTTTTTAGTTTTGCTTAAAATGGTTGATTTCTCTTTACGTGAAGAGACCATTTCTTCTGACAGCCTCTCGTCCACTTCCCCCGTGTGCACACATAAACACACAGTTGTCCTGGTACAGACACACACACACACAAACTTCAGTCCGGCAGTTTTATGAATGGGTTGGTTGTGAGAGACTGGCTGAGGCAGCAGATTGAGTTGAGGGGAGTGAACCTTCATTCATGACATGGTGGGGGAGGGTCGGGGGGGGGGGCACCAGCACCTAAAGAGAGGCGGCGGCCTCTTTTTCAACCTTCATCTCACTGCAAAATGTTTTTCAAGATCTGAAGTTTTTCGAAGAGAATGTAACTTTTCCTCTTTGGTTTAGTGGCGATTTGGCACATTTTTACAGAGCTTCTTTTGTCTTTTTTTTGCTTTTTTAAATTTTTTTAGGAAACCCTAAAAACCACAGCCCCAAAAACCCACTGCGAGTTCACAACAGTATTTGGTCATCTTTAGTCGATCCAATCCAATAAAATAAAGAGTTTGTAGAGGCCAGGCCTGCAGAGAAATGTGTGTTTAACAGCTTCAGTGGGGAAGTAAAAGCTCTTCTGCGTGTTGATTCAGAGCAGCTCCGTCGGCGGGGGGGGGCAGGGGGGGGGGGGGGGGGGGGGTTACAGCCCCAGTGTCAGCGGCATAGCTTTGTGAATGGATGGCACTGTGTGTTTTTATTACAGGAGAGCGGTGTGTGTGTGTGTGTCCCTGCGTTGGTTTGGGGTTTTTTTTCTTCTTTTTTCGGGGGGGGGTCGGTCCTGCCCTCTGCAGCTGGAGGTGTTTTCTCTTCCAGAGACCAAAGACGGCCGCAGATGCTGCAAAAGAGTCTGGGGCGAGGCCCTAAAAACCAAGTTGAACTTGCCGCAGGTGTTGATAAGACGACAGGGAGGTGAAGTACGGACACGTTGGACGTGGTCGTCCTTTAAATGTCTGAAAGGTGGAAAAATGAAGCAATTGCGGGAAAAAAAAGGGCTGATAGCCAGAAAAAGTTGTTTGCCAAACTGTCTGTTTCAGTCAGTCAGTCAGAGTTCAAAATGGAGGCTCAGTCAGGGGTTCAAACCAGTGGTGCAGTGCAGACACGGCGTTTTATTAGAACGATGCATCAATCGGATTGTTGTGCTTTTTGAAAACGGGCTTTAGTTCTGCTGCCGGTTCCCTCTGCAGATTTAGACCTTTTGTTGTGTTTTAACTTTTAATTGACAACATCGGCAAGGGCGGCGGGGCGTCTGAATGCGTGTCCTCTTATCCCCATGTGGACGATTGTGTCCCTCTGGTTTCTATGGCGACGGTTTGTCCACCTTGCTCTAGACGGCTGTTGTTGTATTGGAACACTTTGAAGTCCATAATGGAAATGATATATATATATATATTTTTAAGAGTTGTTGTTTTTTTGGCCTATTCCGATCTCCTAGTTTTCCACTTTCGGATGCTCGACAATCCAACGCACACACACACACACACACACGCGCACACACACACACACACACACACACACACACACACACACACACACACACACACACACACTGCATGTGAGAGGAGGAGGGGAACCTGATGGGGACCTGCTGACACAGGCCGCTAGGTGTGTAGAGCGAGCTGAGAGGCAGCACAGGGCGCCATCGATCCCTCGCTGATCCCAGAGAGGAGGAGGAGGAGGAGGAGGAGGAGGAGGAGGAGGGGGGTCATCGATGACTTGATAGAGATAAAGCCCAGATAAATCAGCATGAAGGCAGAGAGGGGAAGGAGGGGGGCCGAGGGGGGGCGAGCGGGTCAAACGGGCCGTCAAGAATGACAGGAGAGATCCGTGATCCAAAAAAAAGGGAGGGAAGGTGAAAGGAGGGTGATGTGGGAGGAGGGAGGGGGGGAGCTCTGTGCCGATAATTTCAATGTGTGTGTGTGTGTGTGTGTGTGTGTGTGTGTGTTTGTGTGTGTGTGTGTGTGTGTGTGTGTGTGTGTGTGTGTGTGTGTGTGTGTGTGTGTGTGTGTGTGTGTTATATCTCCTCCTGATAAGACGGATTGCGCCTTGAAACGCCTGCTGGAAACACACTTCCACTCATTCATTGCCACAAAGAAGGAATAAACAAATAAAACACTGCGCGCGCGCACACACACACACACACACACACACACACACCTGATTCACGTCCACGATACCCTGGTGGGGGCTGTGCGAGCTCATTGTATCATTTCAGTAACAGCATGGGGGTGGGGGGGTGGATCGATCGCCACATTAAGAGGGGACAGCTATATTGGGGGCTGAGGGATTGAGAGAGAGAGGAGTCAATATTGAGCCAGATGAATTACATTCCCCCCCTCGCTTGTGACGGGCTGCCTCTCTCGCCTCACATGTCCCGGGACGGGATGAATTGTGCCGGATCCACTAAACGGCGATGCAGCAGGGAGATTTATGACTGGTCAATGGCCATTTATTAAAAAAAAAAGCCAACGCGGCACAATTTGAAAGGGAAGAGGGCAACAGGGATAACGTGAGATGTCAGAACGTTTACCGATTTTAAAATACCAACACAACGGAAACATAGTTTATTATTATCATTGTTTGTCTTTAACAATATTACGGTTGTGTAAAACGTATTTATGGACATTTCTATTTTCCTGCCTTTGCTAATGCTGAATAATTGTATAACAGGGGTTTAAATAGTATTCTTTGTCCGTGGCTGACCCAATGCTATCTAGATCATTGAGTAGACACAAAGCTCAAGGTACAGCGGTTCTTTTGGGGGGAGGGGGGGGGAAGAAAAAGGCTGATGGCACTATTTTTATAACCAGAACATCCCCATCACTTCAGATAGATAATGCAATCGATTCCCAGTTGACCGAAGGGAAGTGAAACCTCGATGTTTGCAGAAAAATGTATCGTGCCACTGACTTTCCCACTGTGTGTGTGTGTGTGTGTGTGTGTGTGTGTGTGTGTGTGTGTGTGTGTGTGTGTGTGTGTGTGTGTGTGTGTGTGTGTGTGTGTGTGTGTGTGTGTGTGTGTTCCTGATTTTGCCGTGACCGAAGAAGCGCACACACATGTCCAGAACGTGTTTCCCTGCATCGGTGGAATGACTGGATACACTCTGCAGTCATAAAGTCTGGTTCATATTGTACTGGCTTCCTCTCTTCACCCCCCCCCCCCCCCCACTCTCTGTTCTGTCTCTGTCTGAGTTCTTCCAATGAACTGTAACCCACAAAGCCAAAACACGTTCATACACACATCAGAAACAGAGAACCACCCGAATCTGGCATTTGTCTTACCTTATGAAACATATACTTCCTCGTTTCTTTCAAATTGATGTGGTTCTTTTTGGTCTTGGAAGAAAAACAGCAACATTTGTACATAAGTTACTGTAACCATCTGCTGTATTGCTAGATTTAAGGTGTCAGCATATACTAATTTAATTCTATAGCACTGTGGTATTTTTTATATTCAACTGAAGATATCCAGCCATTGACGAGTTAATTTAAGCTGCCCACTTGGGTTTAATGAAGTTCGGGTTTGATTCAGATGTAGGTGCATTTAAAATGGTGCCCAGCAGACAGTTTGGAAATGATTAAAGGCCAATGGTCATACGAGTCTGGGGGGGGTAAAGTCCCACCTAGAGGCAACATACCAAAAGTGGTTTTCTGTGGAAATGATCAATGAAAAAGATGATTATTATTCTGGATTAATGTTTGAAACAAAAGTTCTTGGCCATTCTCATTATTACTCAATTTAAGATCAGTGGAAGAATATATTTTTGGAGTTAGGGCCGGGACTTTAGCGCGTTAATTACGATCAATTAATTACAATGTGAATTAAGATGAATTAAATACACAAAAAATAACACATTAAACGTTTTTAACGCATTTTTTGCACCGCGGAACGTTTCTCACTGGATGAGTTTCAGAGGACCGATTATACTGGAGCACCAACTAGCGTTCGTGACTTCAGACAACAACAAACCACAGTGAACATGAACGAAGAAGCTGACGAGACCGTGTCGGTTGGCCTCGTGAATGGGAAATCTTATTATAATAAACACACGGATGGAAGCGTCGATAAGAGCGTGGTTGTGTGCAAGCTGTGCAACAAGGAATTCACATCGAGCCTCAAGTATCACCTCAACGCAAAACAATTATCAGCTAGCGTGGACGTACAAGGACCCACATCCAACCCACACTGCACCAGATGACTGGTTTAAGGACCAGGGTAACTAAGTCCACGTCTGAAAAAATAACCAATGTTCGGAATGTACTTGAAAGTATTGGTCTACTTAAAAAAACATAGTTTACAGAAGGTCTACTTACCTATAGGCTACCTGAATTTCTGAAAGTACTATATTTCTAAATATGCTATTTCTACACTTGGAATTGGTTGAACAAAAATAAAAATCCATGTGAAAAAAATTACTTCTCACTGTTCTCAGGTCAAATAATTATGCAATTAAAATGCGATTAATTTTGATTAATTAATTACAACGCCTCTAATTAGATTAATATTTTTAATCGAGTCCCGGCCCTAATAATATATATATATATATTATATTATATATATTGATCTTACATATATTTTTTATAATGTTTTACCTATTTAAAAATAAACTTTTCTGTGAAATCTTTTGACCCTACATATTTTGACTTTTTCCAGAATATTTTTTTTTCCGATGACATGACTGGAATGATCTTAGATGGAGCAACCTACACGTCCCTGTCACTAAATTTCTGTACTTAAAACCTTATCTGGGTTCAACCCTCAAGGGACATGGTGGCTCTTCCTAAATCCTTTTTTAGTTTTGGGTAACTGACATTTATAAAAAATCATAATGGGATATTGCCCCAGAGACGGATTGGTGCATCTTGGAGGATCAACCATGCTATTCATCCTTCCTGCATTGGTAAAGGCACAAGTGAGTTGAATTTGAATGTAACAGAATTGGAGGGTGGATGCACTAAAAAGGGTAAACAAATCTACACCCTGTGCCAGACTGTCAGTTTAAGGTTGTCCACAGGATGCCCTGAAGTAGACAAACATGGGATTGTCTTGAAAAATGCCCTCAGAGGCTGTAATAAGTTTCATGTCAGTGTGACCACTGAATGAGACACATCTGCTCATCTTTACTTACTCATCCGGCCTTCTCTCCCGTCAAAACCCGGATTCGGACTCCGATGGAAATCCTCGCCAACATTATGTCAACGTCCGTTTTAAAGTAGTGTAATGAGCTGAGTTAAAGTTATTAGTTAATCAGTTATGCAGATGTTGCATGTGTTCACGTTATGCTCTGTTACCAGCTGTAGTTACGCGAGACAACCCGAGTTTTGGGGGGCCGTGTATGCGGAAGTGTTCGTTAGGCGTGGTGACGGCCAACAGTGACCGAAGTTGAGTTGTTTTATATAAATAAATGCAGCGGAGTTGCAAGCCAGTCATCGCCTCCTTATTTACGCTGCAGCATTGGGGTGAGCGTTACAGTACTATAACACAGTCACAGTCGATCCACCATTACCCTTCCCTTCGTAGTCTAGGTCTGTGAGGCAGCGCACCATCACCCAGGGTTCCCCGTCCCCACTATAATAAAAGGACTCGAAATGACTCGAAACTAAAATGGTACGACTTGTGACTCGACTTGAGACTTGTTGGCTTTGACTTGTGACTCGACTTGGGACTTGCTTCGTCTTTGACTCGACTTGACTCGGGACTCGAGGGCAATGACTTGAGACTTGCTTGTGACTTGCATAACAGTGACTTGTTCCCACCTCTGCTATGTAGCATGGCTAATATGTGCTAAAAGGCTAAAGCAAAGCAATTAACATCAAATTCAATTCAGTAGCAAAAGATTCTTCATCATTCTTGACAATGCCATCATAACTCAAGTGAACGCGCCGTGTGTTTCTGCATAACCCCTAGGGTTCACTTCTCCGAAACAACCGTGGGGACAATGCCCCCACTACTACCTCCGCGGCAGTGTGCTCAAGACTTGGCACGAGCGGGATTTGAACCCACTGGCGGTGCACACAGAGGCTTCTGGGCTCTAGCTTGCACCCCTACACTACCAGTCCTGGTCACATTTTGGCAACTTTGATTCTCCTATTTAACCTTGAGCATGTGAGTTAAACCTCAAAAATCTTTTTAAATGCTTTTTCCTCATCTGGGCTTGAACCATCAACCTTCAAGTGCAGTGCAGGGGCTTATGTCAGCAGCTCTTCCACTGTGCTACTTCACCACACACTGACCAACCCTTTGTTTGTTGTATTTAACCTTGAGATTGCTACTCAAACCTGAAGTAAAGCCAAAGGCTCAAAACCAAGAGTGGGCTTGAACCCACAACCTTGAAATGCAGTGCAGGGGCTTATGTCAGCAGCTCTTCCGCTGTGCTACTTCACCACACACTAACCAACTCTTTGTTTGTTGTATTTAACCTTGAGATTGCTACTCAAACCTGAAGTAAAGCCAAAGGCTCAAACCCAAGACTGGGCTTGAACCCACAACCTTGAAATGCAGTGCAGGCTTGTGGAAGCAGCTCTTCCGCTGTGCTACTTCACCACACACTAACCAACCCTTTGTTTGTTGTATTTAACCTTGAGATTGCTACTCAAACCTGAAGTAAAGCCAAAGGCTCAAACCCAAGAGTGGGCTTGAACCCACAACCTTGAAATGCAGTGCAGGCTTGCGGCAGAAGCTCTTCCGCTGTGCTACTTCACCACACACTAACCAACCCTTTGTTTGTTGTATTTAACCTTGAGATTGCTACTCAAACCTGAAGTAAAGCCAAAGGCTCAAAACCAAGAGTGGGCTTGAACCCACAACCTTGAAATGCAGTGCAGGGGCTTATGTCAGCAGCTCTTCCGCTGTGCTACTTCACCACACACTAACCAACTCTTTGTTTGTTGTATTTAACCTTGAGATTGCTACTCAAACCTGAAGTAAAGCCAAAGGCTCAAACCCAAGACTGGGCTTGAACCCACAACCTTGAAATGCAGTGCAGGCTTGTGGAAGCAGCTCTTCCGCTGTGCTACTTCACCACACACTAACCAACCCTTTGTTTGTTGTATTTAACCTTGAGATTGCTACTCAAACCTGAAGTAAAGCCAAAGGCTCAAACCCAAGAGTGGGCTTGAACCCACAACCTTGAAATGCAGTGCAGGCTTGCGGCAGAAGCTCTTCCGCTGTGCTACTTCACCACACACTAACCAACCCTTTGTTTGTTGTATTTAACCTTGAGATTGCTACTCAAACCTGAAGTAAAGCCAAAGGCTCAAACCCAAGACTGGGCTTGAACCCACAACCTTGAAATGCAGTGCAGGCTTGTGGAAGCAGCTCTTCCGCTGTGCTACTTCACCACACACTAACCAACCCTTTGTTTGTTGTATTTAACCTTGAGATTGCTACTCAAACCTGAAGTAAAGCCAAAGGCTCAAACCCAAGAGTGGGCTTGAACCCACAACCTTGAAATGCAGTGCAGGCTTGCGGCAGAAGCTCTTCCGCTGTGCTACTTCACCACACACTAACCAACCCTTTGTTTGTTGTATTTAACCTTGAGATTGCTACTCAAACCTGAAGTAAAGCCAAAGGCTCAAAACCAAGAGTGGGCTTGAACCCACAACCTTGAAATGCAGTGCAGGGGCTTATGTCATTAGCTCTTCCGCTGTGCTACTTCACCACACACTAACCAACCCTTTGTTTGTTGTATTTAACCTTGAGATTGCTACTCAAACCTGAAGTAAAGCCAAAGGCTCAAACCCAAGACTGGGCTTGAACCCACAACCTACAGGGTAAGGACAGTAGCTCCTCAGCTCTTGTGCTGCACTACCTCACCATGGACAAATTAAATTTCTGTTTCTCGTATTTAACCTTGAGACTGCTACTCAAACCTCAAAACTCTTTCAAAGCAGAAGTGATGTCTGCATGAAGGGGCATGAACCCACAACTTCAGACACCAGGTTGGAGCCTGCAGCCCTTCAGTTGTTCCCTTGTGCTATTCAAGCACATGCCTCATTGTGTCCGTTTTCCATATTAGACCTTGGGATTGTTTACGAAACCTCAAAACTGTTTCAAAGTTTACAGTTTGAAGCCCTGACTGCAACCAAACCCTCCTTCTGAGAGAGCAGGTTTGAACTGAGGATCCTCCACACTTCAGCCTTCCTGCTATCTCCCTGCACTGTTCCACCACACACCTGTTGATGCTTTTGAATCCAACCTCAATTCTCATAGATTCTCAGGCTGGAATCCACAACCGTTCCATAATATTTTTAATCGAGTCCCGGCCCTAATATATATATATATAATATATATATATATATAACTCACTGTTAGATCCATTACTTTATTTCTTTGTAACATGTGTCACTGATTTTGAGCTAAAGTCATCAGTTGAAAGTAGACTGAAATCCTTGTTCCTGTCCCTGTGAAGTAACGTTAATAATGTGTCGCGCTCTCTGGGTGAAGCTCAGGAAATCTGACGCATTATCAGCTTTTAATTCAAGCGTTTACTGTCCATCAAAAACAAAACCCTGTAATTAAACCTAAACTTGGAAAGTACACGTAAGCCCAGCTAACTGATGTTTTGACTGTCGAATACAAATGACACTGCTGCTTTGGCTCTTCCCCTCTTCACCCCCCCCCCCACAATGCAGCCATCGGCAACTGAAGCAATTTACAGGCCATGTGTGAAACAATAACTTCCTTTTTTTTTTTTTAAACCATTGTAGCATAATCGGCCTCCTTGTCCTCATTGATCCGATGGCCACATAAGGGATCAATTGGCAGGGCCAGTGGAACCAGGTGTGGCCTGTGGAAAGGCCTTCAGTGTGCGAGCGTGTCGAGGCCCTGCTCTGCGTCTCCCCCCCTCTCCCCCCTCCCCCCCCTCCCCCCTGCTAGGGTCCCTGTGAGAGTACAGCTTGTGTTTGTGTGATTGGACCCATTTAGGAGAGTATTTACGTCACGCGTCCCATGTTTTTTTTTTTTTTCGGGTTTAATACAGAATCCAGTCACCCTGTTTGACACCGGGGGGGGGCTTGTTTCCAGTGAGTTACTGCGAGCGAGGCCTGTCGTGGCCTGCAGACTTCCAGAGGCTTAAGACTTGGCCACGTGCGCACATATAAACATCCAATGTAAGACTCTCCAGATCCGCCGCTGTCTTCGTGGATTGGATTTCCCTCCACGAGTCCCTTTTAATGGATGGAAGTCCACTCAGATGTGGGAGTTCACGGCGAGGTCTCGTCAAACGGCGAGGTCTCGTCAAACGGCCGCCTCCCAAGTGATTTTTAAAGTGTTTCGGGTTTCCGTGCTTGAGAGTTCAGTCCCAAATGTGTCAACATTCTGAAAGTATACCAATCAAATGCTTTAATGTTTTCATCCGATGGCGGCACCATCTGCGTGCAAACCAACCTCCGCCCCCCCCCCCCATCCCTCCCCCCCTTCACGAGTTGTTGTAGTGGATCGCTCTGTCCGCACCATTTGTGTTTTCTACAAATCCCATCGGAATCCCAGAGTGTTTCCTGACGTGTTCACACTGCCTCCGTATGGCTCAGCTGAGGGGCCCATTATGTAGAGGAGTGTGTGTGTGTGTGTGGGGGGGGGCATCCCTGCGATGTGTTTGTGGTGAGTGTCTGTTGAATGGGACCCCCCCCCCCACCCCCCATGTAATGATCCCTCTACTTCCTAAAGCACTCAACCATGACCATCACCTTTCACCCTGCATCCTCCCCCTCTAAGAACCAACATTTACATATGTTAAAGTCCATCTCCACCCTGCTTTCAGCTGGGGGGGGGGGGTCATCTCCATGCCCAGCGCTCTTAACGGGGGAGGGAATGGGAGATGGCAAAGCATACCACAGTTTAAGGCGGGAGGAGATAAGAAGAGAGCGAATGTTCTAGGGAAGGAGAGGCCTTTGACCTTCTCCGCTGGCTGGGAATCGGCCCAAAGCTCCAGGAGACAGAAGATGGGGTCGAGTGCTCGGATACAGGCGTGTTCCTCAGTGTCCAATCTGTGTTATCTCACAAGTGTCTGTTTTAAAAGGCGCCGGCTGTTGTGTACAGTATCTGTCGTTCCGCTTCCAAACAGCTTCCAGGTTCCTCGACCCTGTTCTTGAATTCATGGGCTGACTCCGTTCTTAAGTTCACGAACCGTGAAGTATGAGGATGGCTGTGAAAGGGTGATGTAACACTTCACCGAGCAGTAAAGATGGTCTCATTGCCCCCCCCCCCCCCCCCCCCCCAAATGAAAGCAGGAAGCGACGGGGGGAACTGAAGAACATAACTCTCCCTCCACCGTATAAACTTCTGCAGCAAATTTGACATCATTTGGGAAACTTGAGATCAGCTGCAAAGGGTTGGTTAGAAGTTTGGTGGAGACCAGAGTTCAGGTGGACGTGGTTCGTGCTGTAGCTCTGCCCCCGAAGCCCCCGAAGCCCCCGAAGCCCCCGAAGCTGTACCCAAAGAGCCTCTTGCATTTCGGTTGACTCGCGTTGTCTAAAATGTTCAGTTTTAAAATGTTCAATTTTTAGTTCCTTTTGCAAGCGACGCAGCGCACAACAAACACGACACGCGGCCCCAAAGCTCGTTTACCAGATTAATGAATTAACAGACACACACACACACACACACTCCATTCTTTTTGAAATGGAACATCCTCATAAACCCGAGAGCCACATCAAGGGAAATATTTTCCTGCCAATCGCATTAGTGGCTCCACTCGGCTGCACCGTGAGTGTTCCCCCTCCGAGGAGTGTTTGCAGTTCATGACCATGGAAGAGAAAGGGAGGGAGGCGGGGGGGGGGGGGGGGGGGGGGGGGCAGGCAGGCAGTGTCAATAGACAAACACACTAGTATTATTAGAGCGCCAGTCATGTGCCACCCTCTGCGTAGCGGCAGACGCTCCGTCGGAGACTTAAAGGAAGGCTGGAATCCCGTCGCGTCTGTCTGGGAAATCTGGGTAAAAGCTCCTTTTAATCCCGTTGATCCGCCGCTAAAGCCGACACTTCCTCACCTGCCCGCCTGCCACGGGAGAGCGAGCACAGGCCCGCGGTGACGTGATGACGGATGACTGTTGCACTCTCCGTTTTTTTTATCGCCGTGTCCGTTCCTCCGAGGCGGAGGCCGGATGAGAACGGAAGGGTGAAATAAACATCTGAAGGGTGAGAAGGATCTTTCTACTTGAACTGCTGTCATTCTACTACTGCGTTTTTACCTTTTCTATTCATTCATTTTCATAGTTTAATCTTTTTTTATGTTAATTAATTCCACCCAACTTCATGCATTTGGAGGTTTGAGGGGAAATGATCCTCATGGCAGTTTGTCTTCATTCACCACGATGATCCTTCTTCACTTTATCTCTTGTCTCAGTGAACCAGTTTCTCTCCGGCCTTCCTCAGGCGGCCAAACCCTTTTTTTTTGTTTTTGTGAATGGACGTCGGTGTGTAATTACCTGAGCGCTGAGCTTTCAGTGTGGCCTGCTCCGTCAGTCACACACACACAAATAAGCATGCGCGCGCGCAGCACGCACATAAATACAGCCCCCCCCCCCCCCCCCAGCTGGAAGTGCACAGCTGCTGCTGTTTACCCTGTCGGGACCAGAAAAACATCCTGTGCAGTTCTCCCGGGTGAAAACCTCCCCTCACATAATAAACACGAGCCCTCTGCACAGTTTGAAGCTCCACTTTGGGTGGTTTCTGTGGCCATCAAGGCAAAAGGTCCCCTGCAGCAGTTCAGCTTGATGGACAGCTCCGTGTGCTGGGGATTGGAACGGATGTCTTTTGAGAGGGGGGGGGGGGGGGGGGTTTGCAGAAATGTTGTCCAATGTTTTGGTCCTTTTTTGAGGACAAACGTGGCGTCGTCCTTGATGGCGTCTCAGCTCCGAGGCCAAAAAACAAAGCTCACGAGGGGATGTGGCTAAAAAAACATCTGGATACCAACAGGCAAGAATGCAGCGCCTCCATCGGCGCATGTGCCGCTCCAGCCGAGGTGTGACCTTTGACTTCATCGCTCCACACGCACGTCTCTCTCTTGTTTACCTTTTTTTTTTGCCGCTCGACTTTGACCGAGGAGGTTTTGGCTGCTGTTGTGTCTGGAAGAAAAGTGGGCGAGGACACTTTGTGTTTCCAAAGGACTGCTGGAATGCTGTGTGCGTTTGTTTGTGTGCGTGCGCGTTTGTGCGTGTGTGTGTTTTGCAGTCAAACAGTCACTTAAGCATTTTGCGCTGGCACGTAAAAGAGATTTGTGTGCAAACGGAGGTGTTTTCTTTTGTGTTGGAGCTCAGCGGGCGTAGTATCGGGGGCGGGGCCCAATGGGGAGAGAGCACGCGACGCCCTGTTTGTGTGCGTTCCAACCGTTATGTCTGTCCTCTCCTTTTGTTGTCTCTTGTAGCGGTGGCCTTTCACAGCCCTCCAGTCACCATCAAGAAGGAGCCGCAGAGCCCGGGCTCCGACCCCAGCCAGTCCTGTAGCCACAAGCAGAGCTTCAGCTACCCGGGTGGGGAGCAGTGCCTTTATGCCAGGTGAAGAAGTGCATGTCGATGGAACCGTTTGGTCTCCAAAATGTTTGCAGTGCTCCAGTGATGTTTCTATCCTGCAGTTTTTTTTGTCATCCTTTCTTCAATTTCTTTTTCCAAATAAGCAAGGGGAAAACGATTTGTCAGTTAATTTAATTTTGGGCCCCTAATGCAAAACGCCGATTAATTGTCTCTACGCATGATGACTGTCACGCGCGACCCCGCCGTCCCACGTGCCTTTAATGCGTGAACTCACCGGCGTCGTCGTGTCTTCCAGTGCCTATGAGCAGAAAAGGGCCGCAGGAGGAGCCAGGAGCTCCTGCCCTGGGACCCCCATGTCTCCCATGCAGCAGCAGCAGCAGCAGCATTACTCCCCAAAACCTGCCACGGCCGGACGGCCCGACGCCGGCTACATGAACCCCGCTGCCACCTCCCAGCCGTTGCCCAGCAACAGTTACCCCATCAACGCCAGGTGAAGCAGCACGCAGGGCAGCAGGCGCCATTTAGTTAAAAGTGATGGGAAATATCAGGCATAACATGTTCTTAATATGCTTGTATTATACATACATTGTTTTATGTAATACATCGTTAAAACCCATCCTGAGATGAGCTGCTGTGTTATTTCTCAGCTCCAGGTACCAGGGCCCCTCAGGAGACCCCATGTGTCCCCAGTTCCCGCCACCAGGCCAGGCCTTTCAACGCATGCCATCTGCCCCAGCGGGTCATGGCGGCGGCGGAGCTGGTGGAGGTCCGGGGGGCGGGGGTGGCGGAGGAGGAGGAGGAGGAGGAGGAGGAGGAGGTTATCATCGGCAGCACTCTGACCCCTGCATGCCCTACCTGCAGCAGAGCTTTAAGCAGGAATACCTGGACCCGTTGTACGAGCGGG
The DNA here is from genome assembly GCF_949316345.1 of Pungitius pungitius. Classification (NCBI taxonomy): domain Eukaryota; kingdom Metazoa; phylum Chordata; class Actinopteri; order Perciformes; family Gasterosteidae; genus Pungitius; species Pungitius pungitius. The sequence continues at coordinate 14,786,587 of NC_084920.1, forward strand.
CGGCCCACATGGCGGGGCCTGGGCACAGGAGCGGACCGGGACACGGGCACGGACCCCACCCCCACCCGCACCCCCATCCCCACCCGCACAGGTTCCCACCAGCCCACATGATGGTGAAGCAGGAGCCCACAGACTACACCTACGAACCTGGTGAGTGATGATGTCATTGCAGGAGTTTTAATGCACAAACTATGTACATATATGTTTCTAATGTACTGATCGGATTGAGTCCATGAAATATCAGTACTTTTCACTTTAATAATAACATAGAATGACCGAACGCTGCATATTCTGCCATTTAGAGGCAAATGTTTATTGAATTAGTAACGCATCCTATTCTGAAGGTTCCTCACTGTGTGTTTTGGGTTGTAGAGACCGAACAAAATGGCCGCATACGTTTGATGTGTTTGTGAACACGACAATACAACAACGCGTGTACCTGTGCACCAAAGCTGGGATCCTAATAATGCTTCATAAGGAGGGCTTTGAGATGATCACAAGCTGTCTGTGTGCAAAGTGCAGAACAAAATGTCCAAAAGGCAAACAAACTTCTTCACTGTATCCTCCCCCCCCCCCCCCCCTCCTCCAAACCTCCTCCCTTCAACCCTGACACTCTGCAAAGGAAAAGAAAAATATTTTTCTCTCCTGCAGCTACACTCCTCCCTTCTTCCTTACCCCCCCCCCCTTCCCCCCTCCCCCCACCTCCCTCTGAGAGAGAGAGAGATAGTCTGAGGAATTTCATTGAGAAAATGGAGGGCACTGGAAAGACTAGAGTCCCTGGTGGAGCGCTGGGGGGTCTCAGGTTGCACCGGCGGCTTCCTTTTTCTGCAGGCAGATGAACTCCTAATGGAAAAATGAGCGCGGCCGCAGTAACCGGAACCTCCAACGGGCCGGGCTTTGGGAGAGCGGGGTGAGGGGAGGCTGCGGAGTGGGTGCGGGGGGGGGGGGGGAGGGAGTGGGGGTGCAGGGGCGGAGTCGGAGTCGCACAGGAAGCCTCTTCTCGCCTCTCTGAATCTCAAACTACAAGGCGGCAGGGGGGAGGGTGGAGGGGGGGGGTAAATGTAACTCGTTCACCTGCATCCAAGCTGCCATGCGACCTAAAAGCGATCGTGCACGTGCACGTGTGGCTGCCTTGCAGCATGCATGATTAAAAAAAAAAACAGAATTCTTTTCTCTGGTGTTTTAAAAAAAAATGTAAAACCTGCACCTTTCTGATAGTGGGACCGGACGGCGCTGACAGGGAATCGCTCAGCCTTGGGGAAAAAGAGAGGGAAAAGCGCAGCAGGATGTTGTTCTGTGGATGACTGCTGGGTGGAGGAGAAAGTTAAATTAGGTGCAGTTTCCTCAGAAGTGATTGAGATAAGAGCCTGAGCGACAGCGGAGGCCGATCACACGTGAAAAGATCAGAGTTTATCTCGTGTTTTGTAACAACGCGGCAACACAGTCATTAATGAGATAACCGAGAGGGGCAGAACTACCAGAGCGCTGAATGCTGCAAGAAGAAGGGCCAATGTTTAAGGTGCTTATTTGTAGTTTTTAGAAGGGGGAATAGTCAGCATTCAAATGAAGTTATGTAAATCGAATTAGCAGTGTGGATAAAGACCCTCTTGTTTAATTCAGGCAGTTAATTGAGAAGTTTGCTTCTGAATGCAACAAAACACCCAATTGGTTCATAGAAATGATTGTGGATTATTTCCTGCCAATTTCTAATGTCATTTTGTTCATTTAATATTTAAAAAAAAACAACCCGCCCCATGACCTCAGGTCATTGGCATGCAATGGGCAAACTGTACTTGAGCGCACAAAAGAAGTGGATTGACATAATCGGCGTGCAGAGACAACGCCACGAGTCCTGTGTCCCGTTTCCGAGGCTCCGGACTCGTTGCACAACACAAATTGGGATTCTTTCGCTTAATTGCTGCTTTTGTGTCGCGTGAAAGACACAAAGTGGTCCCGCCAATTAGCGCACAACTAACGGGGCTGCTCTCGCACCCAAATACACCACCACCACCACCGAGTGGGTCGGATTGTTTACAGGATGGTGGAGTGCTGGGTTTGACCCCCCCCCCCCCCCTTATCACGGTCATAGCGCTGCAGCCGCATTCCCTGAGAGTGACTCACGGCCAGAGCCGCAGGCGACGGGCGCCGCCTTTTTTCATTTAGTTTTTTTTTCTCTCTCGTTTCATTCATGCAGTTGACAGATGGGCCCCAAAAAGGGACAAAGGTATACAGAAGAATTTGTTACACCTTTTTTTTCATTTTTCCCAGACGGATACAAAAGGTGAGCGGAGCAGGATGTGAACCACTAAAGTCTTGAAAAAGAACTTGGCTCATAATGCAAATGCAAGTTCTGACTTGCAGGGAGAGTAGTTTAAAGGTTTCTGAGAAGGGAAGATCAAATCTATTTTGGTGAATGCACCTTTGAGTCAGTCAGTCAATAGTCGCCAGGTGAAGCTCTGGTCGGGGGAAGGTGCAGAATTTGTCCTTGCTCAAAGGTGACCACACAAAACATTATTTTTGATACACGTTTACCATCTCAAGCTCCGATTGGGCTTCAAGTGGATCCATTTAAAACGGATTAAATGAACAAAACCTTTGTGTCCCGTTCCAGATGTGCCTGGATGTCCCTCCATGTACCAGCACAGCGAGGGCTACCCGAACCCGCAGCACAGCAACGAAGGTGACGCAACATTTCACATTTGACCCCCCCTTCTCCGAGGCCTCTGCCACTGTTGTTTTTCAGTAGATGTCAGTATTATAATTGCAGGTTCTGCCCCGCGGTGCTTTATCTTCTCTGTGTTTCTATTGGCTCACCGGTGGAGTGTCTGTGTTTCCATTGGCAGAGGCTGTGGCCTCAGCGCTACCTCAAACAACTCCCCCCTTTCTTTATTCTTATTCCCATTGTTGAACCATTTGGTCTCATTCAGATTCTTTTTCACCAAATGAGTGCTGAAGCGCTCTGGCTCTAACTTTGGGAGAAGCCGAGTACCCCCTTATCGGCTCCACGTTGTTCGTGCGTGAAAAAAAGACCCTTGAATCTCTGGCACCGACCCCGTCGCGCGGAGGGTTCGAGGCCCCTCGAGCTCTAATGGCGCATTTCCACCGAGCAGTACGGTACGGTACGGGTCGGGGTCTGTTAACCATGATTTGGTCAACAGTGCCCTTACTTAATAGGCGCGGTATTGGACGGAAAGTAGATTGACGTCATTCGATCGCGCGAACACTGAAAGCTAACCGCAAACAACAATGGAGACATACAGCCGACCCTGTTCTTGCTTCTCGATATGTGGCTGTTAAAGTAAATGCTGCGCGGCGACATCGTTGCGACGGTGTTCCTTCGTGTGTTGTCGTGTGTTTTCTTTCCCTTTGCGGCACGCGCAAATGACGACACTCTTTCAACCAATCAACGCTCTGCAGTGAGTCTAGCTCCACCCTTTAGTACCAAACAACTGTGCCAGGTACCTCAACGGAAGGGTACCCAAAAAGTGGTACGGTGCGGATCTTTGGTACTTTTCTCAGTGGAGACACAAATAAAAGGGTACCGACCCGATCCGTACCGTACCATAACACAACGTCTCCCCTTTTGTCTCCCAGGTTATCTGTTTGAAAACGACTCCCGTGTGGTTCCAGAGAAGTTTGAAGGTGAGCCAGCTGCCCCCCCCCCCCCGCACGCACACACACACACACACACACACACACACACACACACACCCCCGCCCCAACCCACTGGCTGAGGTGTTGTTGGATGGCAGGTACCGGGGAGAGAAGCTCCACGTGCGAGAGGCCCTTCGTGTACTCGAGGGGTCGGAGGGCTTTGGTTTCCCGGGGGAGGGGGTCGTTTCCCGTGGCGTTGTGGGTGATTGACACCCGAAGCGCATTGCGTGGACAGCCTGAGGGTGTCGGCATTGGTTGAAGCAGTGAAGTGTGCGACTTGATTGAGGAGCAGTAACTTAGATGATCTTCTCGTGTTGCGTCACTTTTGTGCGACGTATCCAGTGACCAGTAAACAAGCAGCGACTGACCAGGGTCCGTTTACCTTCGTGTTGTTCAACCCACTGTTGGCATCTATTTGTTTATTTTCATTACAAGTAAAGTGCTCTTCTACTGGCTTTAGACATTTCTATTCTTTGGTTTTTAACCTTCAATTTTTTGTTCTCTTTCACACATCCCCCCCCCCCCCATTTCCTCAACTCGATAAGCTGTAGTTAATAAGCATTTGATTTGGATCACGTCAGTATGCAAACACGGAACATCAAGATTAGACGGCCTAATACAATCCGGAGACTTCTTCCAGCTGCCTCGTTTGTTCATGAGAAACAAGAAGCATTTTGGGCCCTTAACTGATGATCGAGGCTTAACGATGCCAAACGTGTCACGACAACTTTGCTCGGTGCAAAAGAGACAAAAAAAAGACTTTTTTGTAACGGCTCATTTTGTAACGTTTTGACCTCTTTGACCCCCCCCCCAGGTGAGGTGAAGCAGGAGGGCGGTGGTGTTTTCCGCGAGGGCACGCCTTACCAGCGCCGGGGCTCTCTGCAGCTCTGGCAGTTCCTGGTGGCCCTGCTGGACGACCCGGGCAACGCCCACTTCATCGCCTGGACCGGCCGCGGGATGGAGTTCAAGCTCATCGAGCCCGAGGAGGTTTGTCTCCAACCCCAAAACAAAACACCTTTTGTTCATTTTAGACGACATAAAAGCGGGTTAATAGCACCTTTTTTAGATGTTTTTGTTTTGACGTCACTACGAATACAGGAGAGGTGTTGATAGAGATCACGATGTTGAATTCCTGTTAGCAGGGCTTTTAGAGGTGAATTCTTCTCCATTCATTATTCAACACATTAATTGCCGGATTGATGAATGAAGGGCGATCGCTATCACAGGATCGCGTGCCTCTCGCCGCACCTTTCGCAACGTTTAAGGTCCAATTCTGACAAATCAGCGCGGCCTGCATCTGGGTGGGGCCTCGCAGGGACAGGGCCGTAATGCGCTGTCCATTATCTGCTCTCTGTCCCATTAAAAATGAATGGGTTAAGAGTTTTACAGGAGCAATTAGGGAGCTGAGAGCACACTTAAGAGATCAAACGGCTGGACGGCCGCTGTGGGAGACGACCGGTCCCCCCCCCCCCGCCCGAGTCAGGAGTTACTTTCTTCCACTCATTTACTGCTGTGAGGTGATATCAGCACTAGAGGAACCTCGTCAGCTGAGTTCAATGTGGGGTTCCTTCATTGGCTGCGTCTGACAACCAGCCATGACTCTTTTTTTTAAATTTTTTTAGTTCACTGTGAACACTCTGGTTGCATTCAAGTGGTAATGGGCTACATAAAAAGGAAGTGAATCCACATGTGGGGACTCGCCCTGGTCTTGGCATGTTGACACTGTCGAGTTAAACGGCGGAAAATACTTTGTCTTCGTCTCAGGACCCCTGGTGGTCACAGAAGGGAAATGCACACAACTGTCTGATTTATGATTTGGGAAACAAACAGATTCAGCTCTTTTTTTTTTTGCACTACAATCTTATTCCCCACAAAAGAAACCCAATAACCGCTGTTGTATAAATTAACGTCACTATGCCCCCCCCCCAGGTTGCCAGGCTGTGGGGCATGCAGAAAAACCGCCCAGCCATGAACTACGACAAGCTGAGTCGCTCTCTGCGCTACTACTACGAGAAGGGAATCATGCAAAAGGTAAAACACACACTTCTCTAATGTATCCTTGTTTTAATATGAGGTGGTCTCATGAGGAAATGCTATTTCTGTTAAATTAAAGTTACAATAAGTTAGATATAAGTGTACGTCTTAGTAGCTGCAAAGACATCCTACCGTTGCATCTCCCTCCCCAGGTGGCAGGGGAGCGCTACGTTTACAAGTTTGTGTGTGAGCCCGAGGCCCTCATCTCCCTGGCCTTTCCCGACAATCAGCGGCCCGGCCTGAAGGCCGAGTTCGAGCGCTACGTCAACGAGGAGGACACGGTGCCCCTGTCCCACCTGGACGAGGGAGGGCCCTATGCAACGGAACAAGCCCCGCAAAACATGGGCCCCCAGGCCTACTCCAAAGGCTACATGTACTAAGTGCCAGCGGCCCTCCCCTCTCTCCCCCCCACCTACAGAAATCTTGTTGTCCTGACCCATCATCATACACACCCTGAGATCCCATGCACCTCTTGCACATTCCCACCCCCTCCACTTGTATATAAGGCTATGGCGTTTTGGTTTTAAATTAATCTCATTAGGGATTTTTTTGTTTTGTTATGTTTTTAAGAGCTGCATTCTTCTCACACCTGAGGCCTCTTCGATCCATCAACCTGACTGTGGTTGGAGAGATTGCGTAATAAATACCCGTAATACCCAAATTGAAGTCGAGACTATTCATTCCCGTATTAAACTAAATGGTCTTTTTTTTGCACAAATGAAATGTTAATTGTTTACTCACCTATTAATACTCCAAATATACACCGGCAAAAAGGAGCAGTTTGGTCCTTTTAGGAAATGTTTGCGCAAAACTAATTAGCAGCCTAATATTTACCCAGACAAATGACTATTTCTCTAACAGACAGTAAATGATTAGACGCATCTAGTGTTTATGAACTACGCAAAAAACCCTCTTTGCAAACCCGTGGAATATTCCGTAGATATAACAGTACGACCTAATAACATTACATAATGTGTTTGGACAGGTCTGGCCGATATTGCATGAAATGTCTCAGACGGTGGGTACTTGGCATCAGTCATTATCAGCGTCGACCTGGTTCAAAAAGGCACGCGGGGTCGCTCAGCGGCGCCTGAAGGCGCGGGAGATCCTCCAGGCGTTGGGCTCCTCGTAGCGGTTGTACAGCGGCTCCAGCTTCTGCTGCCTCTTCTGCCGGCTGAGGCGCGTCGGGTCGCCGACCCTGTAGAAGGCCGGGGCGAACTCCACCAGCCAGCGGGGGTCGATGGTGGTCACCTCCCGCATGTACTCCTTGGTGGTCAGCACCAGCTCGTGGTACACCAGCCTGCAGGGGGTGTAACGAGGGCAAAATGACGTTTATGGGCTGGATGCAGGTAGTGGACACACCTGAAGGTAATCAGCGGGACTGGCAGCCCAGCTTTGTGTCTATAACATGCAGCTGTTCAAGTTCCAATGATCCAGTAATCAGTAAAAACCAAGTCTCCCTGTGGGTAAAAGTAACCTGAAGTACTAATTAGAAATCATTTTCCAGATTAATCTAATAACATACGAATCAATTAATTTAAAATGATAAAAGTTCAATCGATTCACCTTTTGAATTTAACTTCAGTTCATTTGTTTTCTGCACATCAATGAATAAGCTCATTTTCTGCAGGAAGGTGGTTCCGCTGAAATCACGTTGGTGGGATAGAGACGTTCCCATAGGGACTCACCACTCTGGCTGGCGGTTGAAGAGCGTGCTGGAGGGGTGGAGGTACACCACCTGCTGGTCAATCAGGGTACGGTACCCGTCATGCGGGTGCTTCCGTGCAGAGTTCCTGAAGAACCCGCTGCAGATGGCTTTCTGGACCCGCATGGTAGCGGTCCCACAGGACACCACGTCCAGCTTGTGTCTGAGGAGGACATGGTGCCGCTGGATCATTTCATACATCCTCAACATTTAAACACTCGCTGAAACACAGTAACTGAAACTAATGGTTGAAACGTCATGCTTTTAACCACCTGTCCATGATGCTCAGCATCTGCTTTCGAATGTCCTGAGCTCTCCTCAAGGAGCGCGCTTGGATGAAGTTCTCGAAGCACCAGGGGTTGGAGAACTTGTTGTTCTTCCAAGAGTTGTAGACCGCCAGAAGGGTCAGGTGGTCTCCCTCCGGCTGGAAGAACTTTGTCTTCTTCTGGTCAGCCTGGGCCTGTTTGTCCTGGAACAGACAGAAGAGCTCCAGTACTGTGTGTGTGTGTGTGTGTGTGTGTGAGAGAGTTATGGAAGTGTAGGACGTGTCCGACTGCGTGTTAGCCACAAACCTTCGGTCTGTAAAAGATGTTTTGCACCGACAACATGGAGACGATGGTGAGCATCTCTTCACTGCAGCCCAGATGGACGGACATGATCAACATCTTGCACACCATCGGCTCCAGAGGGAACTCCGCCATCTGAACCCCGCAATCAGACACCACGTGATGAAGAGAAGGTAAACCCCATCGAGGAATCCCTCGCTTTGTCAGACGAGTCAACAAAGCTGCATCGACAAGTTACAAGTGAGGACATTGGGTCGACTTCTCCTCACCCTCCTCCCCAGCCGGGTGAGTAGGCCTTCATCATCCAGAGCGCCCAGAGTGTAGAGCTGCTCCATGGCTGTGATCAGCGTCTCCATGGGAGGAGCGTCCATGAAGTCAAAGGACAGGAGGTCATTGATGCCCATCGCCTGAAGGAGCAAAAACACAAACACAAAATGACACCAATGCCACAAAGACGATAATCGTGTTATGAGACGTGACCCCTTGCTTTGTAAAATATGATGTTAGCGTCCGGTACGTCACCTTCAGAGACAGCACGGTGCTGGCCAGGTTGGTCCTCTGGATCTCGGGCACGTTGGTGGTCAGCATCTCGTCCCTGTAGGCTCTCTCCGTGTAGAGCCGGTAACATTTCCCCGGGCCCGTTCTGCCGGCCCGACCCGCCCTCTGCTTGGCCTGCGCCTGGAAACCGATCAGGGAACATTCCTGTTAATCTATGCGCACTATTGTTAGGACAACCGTTTCATTCATGCGTCTTGTATGAATGCATTATGATATTTTGTATTAACTAAAGAGCAGATTGCGTCCAAGACGATATGCTTTCATATCTTTTCCTAACTGTGAGCGTTGTGTTGAAATGGTTGCACCTGTGAGATGGGAGTCACCACGAGCTGGTCGATCCCCGACTTGGAACTGTACACGATCTGCTTGACGAAGCCAGGGTCCACCACGTAGTAGATGCCGTCGATCGTGAGAGACGTCTCAGCGATGTTGGTGGCAATGATGACCTGCGAGTAAAAGCAATAGAAAACAAGAAAAAGGTCCATTTTTTTGTTTTCCATGCTGAGCTTCTGATTCTGAGCTTCTGAGCTTCAACAAACGATAAATATGTTCAAATTTTATCAAAGAGAAAGTTGTTTTCTATCATATTAAAGTTAACTTTTACAGCAAAACTTCTATTTTGAAACTTGAACGAGCACACGGCTCTGATCTCATCACCTTTCTGCTGCCCGGGGGGGCCGGGTCAAAGATCCTGGTCTGCATCTCGCTGGGCAGCGCAGAGTAAACGGGCAGAATGATCAGCTCGGGAACGTCGGGCCCGAGTGACTTCATCCTGTCGTACAGGATCTCGCAGGCGGTGTCGATCTCCTCCTGTCCCGTCAAAAACACCAGAACGTCCCCTGGAGATTGTAGGGAAACATTCGAGATGGTTCAGAATTAGCTTTTGTCCAACAAAGACACCAAACAGTTCTTTAGAATTCCAGATGTGGAGTGCGTTCCCTGACACCGGCGTACCCGGGGGCTCCATCAGGTGGATCTGCATGACCGTGATGAGGCTGGCGTCCAAGTAGTCCGTCTCGGGCTCTCTGCAGTAGAGAACCTCCACCGGGAAAGTCCTTCCCGGGATGGTGAAGATGGGCGCTTCAAAGAAGTACTGCGAGAACTTGACAGCGTCCAGCGTGGCCGAGGACACGATCAGCTTCATGTCTTTGCGCTTCCGTATTGTCTAAAAAGGGGGGGGGAGGAAGTCACGGTTTAACACAGCGGTTGACGTGGTTTAAAAGCACGGTTTGGAGGACGCCATGAAAAGACCTTCTTGAGGAGTCCGAAGAGCACGTCGGTGTGGATGGTTCTCTCGTGGGCCTCGTCCAGCATGATGATGGAATACAGACTCATGTCGGCGTCCAGCAGGCACTCCCTCTGCAGCATGCCGTGCGTCATGTACTTGATCACCGTCTCCGTGCTGGTGCAGTCCTCGAATCGGATGGTGTAGCCCACCTGGAGTGAAGGTCAGATGCAGATTAGCCAACGCAGGAGGGAGGAAGGGCCACGCTGATGAAGACCTCTCACCTCTTGACCCAGACAGCACCCGTACTCCTCGGCGACCCTCTTGGCCACGGACATGGCGGCCACTCGACGGGGCTGCGTGCAGCCGATCTTCCCCCTGGTGGTGTAGCCGGCCTCCGCCAGGTACTGCGTGATCTGCGTGGTCTTACCGGACCCCGTCTCGCCGACGACGATCAAGATCTGATTGTCGTGGACGGCCTGCACAGAGGAATCGTATATGTTGTTACAGTGATGAAGAGATAGTACATTTATCATCAAGTGAATTACATTTTCTGTCTTTTTCCCCCCGTTCCATGTCCATCACGAAACATGCTCAAGTACTTGTATTAAAAGTTATCTGAAATTGTTTGTTTTAATAAAAAAAAACTGAATGTGTATTTCGGTAGTTTTTTTTAATCTTGTTAGAAAAGAAAAGATTCCAAAATCTCAACAGTGAATAAGTTGTACCTGAACAAGCTGTTCCTTGAGCTTATAAATAGGAAGACTCTCTCTCTGCTGCACGATGGAGAGTTCGGTCTTCTTGCCGTACGACACCTGGTTCCCCCCGAAGGCGTACCTTTTCCACGCCGGAAGGTCGAGCGGCATCGCCCCGATGCCCCTCAGGTTGGCGGCTATCTGCCTTCCTTCATCTGTGCAGGAGAGGAACAGGACTGATGTTAAGTTCCGGGCAAGATCCTACTCTTCTAGTTTTATCAAGATGAACCGCAATGACGACTTGGCGTCCTAAGAAGCTCTTCTGTGATTAAACGGTGAGTCAGAGGCAGCGACCGGGCCTGGAAGCAACTTGGAAAACCTCCGATGTGCCCTCGGGGAGCGGAAGACAGATTCACAGAACGTCATGAGTGGGTCAGTAAACTCATGGGGACGCTTGATAATCATCTCCAGCCACGCCAGCGTAACCATGTAACGGCGTAATAGGCCTGGCACAAGACCCGCGGGTCACTTTCGTTTTCGTATACTTGAAGCCTCCAACAACACGACATTGATTGATTACGTCCCAAAAATTAATTTCCGGTTGAAAATGCGGTGCCAATGACGCCTGAAGGTCACACAGTTAGAGCCCGAGGGCCTTGTAGAGCGGGTCCTTACAATCGGGCATCGGGTCGATCCAGTTCTTGTGGATCCCGGTCGGGATGGAGTCCAACTCTGCTGCGCGGGCCGCCTGCTTCAGCTCCCTCCTCTCCTTGGACAGAGCGCTCTGCATCATGGCTGCTTGGGAGAGGGAGCCGTCGGGATTCTGAAGGACAAAGAGGAGACGGAAACAAAAAGAATCAAGCTTCTATAGACTTAATGCATTTTATATAAAGGCTGTTTAATCTACTCTTCAGCGTTTAATGCAATGCATCACAATCTATGTTTTTTTACACTGCGAAAGACATTTAAACCCCTCTTAGCATTTATGATCAGATTATCATTACATTTTAGGAGGAACCGTGTAAACATGCATTTAAACGTTAACTTTACTGGGATGTAAATGATAAACTAATTTTGCTTCCCGACTGAGTGACATGCTTCTCACTTCTTTGACATTTTATTGAGATCAGCAGTCAGTATGATCATAGAATCACAGGTTGGGATTCAGACCTTTACGATTTTCACTGGGCTCATGTTAGTGCTGAATTTAGTCTGTCCTCTGAGGAATGGTGGTTCGTCTTCGACCAGATCGATCTCTAATTCTTCATCTGTGGATACAAACGGTTACAGAAGAGTTTTTATTTCATGTGAATCATTTAGCAGCAACGCAAGAACGAAAAAGGGTTTTAGAGTTTTACCTTCTTCGTCATCTATTTTGGGAAGGATTCCCGTCTCCTCGTCAAATTCTGGGAACTCTTCTTTAGGAAGTACGTTGGCGGCAATCATCTGATCCAGACCAAGAATGGTTTTTTTAACTCAATTATTCAAAGAAACGCCACAGACGACCTCCCCCTCCCCGAGGAAGTATGAAAACTTTGACCTCAACGTGTAGGCGGGATACCTGTTTGATTTCCCACTTCTCCAGGTCGGTGATCTTGGCGAGCCGCTTGCGTTCCGACGGGTTCTCCTCTGGTTCCACCACGCTGGCTTCAACGGGGCGGTCGGGGTTCCTCATGGCTTCGTCTCCGACTCCCGGGTCCAGGTTTCTCCTCCGGTTGGGGTTCAGGTCCTCCCCCGTCTCCTGGTCGACGTCCTGGCAACGAGGAAGTGATCGGCCGCTCATTTTGTTGCCCACATTTGAGAAGTGAGCCGTTATGTTGGATGCGAGTCAAACTGTTTTGGCAAATGAATGTATGCATCATGCTAGAAATTACATGCAAATAAAAAAACAACCATAAAACCATGTGATGAACTAATTAAATGTCATGCCTTTGTCTAAAAGTAGGAAACAAATCTTAATGTAAGGCTCAACTTTTGCTACAAACTACGGCAATTGCAACACTTATTAGGTCATTAGGTATTTTTTCCTTTAGGTGTAATGTACAAACCACCGTTTCCTCTGAACTTTAACACGCGACTCACCTTCATGCTGAGGCTGGCTTTGGTTCCGGTGAAGGACAGCACTTTGACTTTCACCTTTTGGCCTTTGGCGACCACGTCCGCCACGTTGGCGATACGCCCTTCTTTGCGTAACTCAGAGATGTGCACCAGGCCCTCAAAGCGTTTCCTGCGGACGGTTGCACACTACGGGTTGGGATCGAGACGCAATGACCAAAGGAACATTGAACAAAGAACAAAATCTGAACGGTACATAACGCGGTACCCTGGGGATGTTTTTAGCCTGATTTGATATGACATTAGCTGTTTATTTGGAACAGTATTGTAAAAGTAGGTCCCAATCATCTGTCCTGGTTTGAATCCATCCGTCATTAGTATTCCGCTCTGACTGACCTGAGGCCCTCTAGCTGCACAAAGCAGCCAAACTGCATAATACTGCTGATTTTGCCGTTGTAAATGTCGCCCACAACTGGTTCTTCAGCCGGCGGCCGATCCGCGAGTCGGTCGCGCCCGCGCTCAGAGTCTCTGTCGTCCTTCTTCGTGTGGTTCTCATCCTGCTTGTCATTGTCTCGGCGGGGGCTCGGTGGAAAGTCGCTCCAGCGAGACACCCGTTTCCTTTTTCGCGGCGGGTTTGTGTCTCCGTCGCGTTCTCTGGATCGAGAACGACTTCGCCGACGTCCGATTTGTCGGCCCGTGTCTCGACTTCTGGCGGAGTCAAAATTACTGCCTGACCTGAGGAACAAACACAGCAAACCACAGGGACAATATGAACCTCAAAACAGACAATTTTTGTTTTCAAATATGTCCCAAACTGAGCATTTGTGTCATGTTTTATCCCCTTCTTTTCCAAACGAGTCACACTTTTAATACAACTTTTACCCATTGTCGGTGCTTGTTCCACAGAAGTTAGGCATCAGCATCTCCAGCTCCTTCATGGCTGCTGCTGCCACCTGATCATCCGTTTTTTCTGTGTGGAGAGGTGGAATCTAAAGGAGGGATAATAATTAATGACAACCACTCCATCAATGGAGTCCCACAAGCAAAGAGTTTTACTTTCTACAATAGAAAAGAAAAGAGCCGTACCATCCACACAGGATCATCTTGTTTACATAAAGCTGGATATTTCTGCTTCAGGTTGTCCTTCTCACCCTTTGGCTTGACCTCTGACTGATGACCTGTCTCACACACACACACACACAACATAGAAGAGCTTTAAAACACGAGGTATAATGACGTAACTTATACCGTATTAGAAAATTTCTGTACCTGTACTCGAAGATGGTCGCATAGCATTAATAAGTCTGAGTAGATTAGCAGTAAAGGTATCCTGAAACAAGAAACGTGGATTTAAATACAGAGCAAAGGAAACACACATGGACGTTAAATGGTTCATTAACTACAGCTGCGCATGTACCGTGAAGTCTGCTCCATTTTTAGACAGAGTGGCTTTGAATCCCTCAAATGTCGGGTGTTTCTCGGCTAGACTGATGATAAATTCAGCTGAAAAAGATCAACTGACGTTAAGTTACTCACTGACAAACTAGCACATCTGTTAGCTAAGTTAGCTAGCTTTGTGGGCTAGCTAGTTAGCAGAGAAAACCAACGGCCGTCGTGACATTACCCAGATCTTTCTCGCTTATTCCCAGATGATTCTCCAACTCGGTGCACACCTTCGACACTAAAGATAAATACTCGAGACGTTTAATTTCGTCTAACGCGTCCATTTCTCGTGAATATTATGATTCGTACGGAAGTTATTCTTCTTCTCTTTTAGTTTGCGCTCCAATGAACGTTTCGCAGCGCTGCTGCCACCTACCGGTCAACATGTGGACTACAGCTGTAACGATCAGCACCTAACGCAACATTTAGTACTAGTATTTTAATCGAGTGCTCCACTTTTATACTACATAACACTTCAACCCCACGGTATTTCTTTGATTAGTTAGTATTTGTAACCTGAGTAACTGGTAGACTTAAAAATAAATGACTTATGCAAAAACAAGATGAGGTTTAAAAAAATCTTTTATTTAATGACGACACATTTTCTAAGGTCCACTGGTACAGCAAAGCGACGGCCAAGTAAGTGAAAGCTGCAGTACAGAATCCATACAGCTCAAAATTCGTGCATTGGAATATTTGACAGTGAAACAGTCAATCAGGTCTAATTTGGGCAAAACATTATGCTTTTGGAATTTAGTCAAAATAAATATTCAACTGTTTTACATAATGTCCTCAAAGATTTACTTTAAAACTTGGAAAAACATGGAAAGTTTTGTGGTTCCTGTATTAGTGCTATGAAAATAGTTTGTCTCCTAAAATAACGACACTAAAATTTAGACCTAAACTGCTTCGGGGAGGGCGGATGTACAATGTGTACAAAAAAAAAACGAAGCTCGAAGTAGTGATGATCACTGGACCACGTCAGCGGCGCCTGAAGGCGCGGGAGATCCTCCAGGCGTTGGGCTCCTCGTAGCGGTTGTACAGCGGCTCGAGGCGCTGCTGCTTCTTCTGCTTGCTGAGGCGCGTGGGGTCGGACACTTTGAAGAAGGCCGGGGAGAACTCCACCAGCCAGCGGGGGTCGATGGTGGTCACCTCCCGCATGTACTCCTTGGTGGTCAGCACCAGCTCGTGGTACACGACCCTGAGGAAAAGAGAGGCGGGACGTCACAAGGCTGCCACACATCTGGAAAGGACCATCAAATACATGTATTTTTGTGGCGGCTGACGTACCACTCGGGCTGCCGGTTGAACAGGGCGCTGGACGGGTGGATGTACACCACTTGCTGGTCTATCAGAGTGCGGTAGCCCTCTTGAGGATCCTTCTTGGCCGCGTTCCTGAAGAAGCCGCTGCAGATGGCTTTCTGGACCCGTACGGTCGCCTTACCACAAGACACCACATCCAGTTTGTGCCTGAGGAGAAGGGAGCACGTTGGGATGGTTTGTGAGAAACAAGTCAAGAAATTGTGTATTCAGATCCAGCTGCCGACTTCTCATCCCGATGACCACACCTGTCCATGATTCCCAGCATCTGTTTGCGGATGTCCTGGGCTCGGCGCAGGGAGCGCGCCTGGATGAAGTTCTCGTAACACCAGGGGTTGGAGAACTTGTTGTTCTTCCAGGAGTTGTAGACCGCCAGCAGGGTCAGGTGGTCTCCCTCCGGTTGGTGAAACTTGGCCTTCTTCTGGTCTGCCAAGGCCTGCTTGTCCTGGAATACAAGATGGCAGAGAAAAAGACATAAACGGCTAAGGACGGCCTTCTTTCACAGAGCGTTCCATAGAAGATAAAACACTACTGAAATAGTATTTCGACCTTGCTTATAAACGCATTAATTCCTACTAAATGGGGAGCTTCGTGGTGAAATACCTTGGGCCTGTAGAAGACGTTCTGCACGGACAACATGGAGACGATGGTGAGCATCTCTTCACTGCAGCCCAGGTGGACGGACATGATCAACATCTTACACAACATGGGCTCCAGAGGGAACTCCGCCATCTAGAAGACAGATGCAAAAAGGACGGTGAGATTAAGAACTGCAGCAAAAAATGAAGACAAGGGGGACGTGGAAGGCATGAAAGAAAAGAAGAATTTTACAATTATACAATTGTTTATCAAAACCACTCAAATGTGATTTGCTCTATATTTAGTCTCTTCATCTTCGCGGGCTGACAGAAGCCAACGAGTGAAAGCGCTCCTCACCCTCCTCCCCAGCCGGGTGAGTAGGCCTTCATCATCCAGAGCGCCCAGAGTGTAGAGCTGCTCCATGGCGGTGATCAGCGTCTCCATGGGAGGAGCGTCCATGAAGTCAAAGGACAGGAGGTCATTGATGCCCATCGCCTGAAGGAGCAAAAACACAAACACAAAATGACACCGACACCAATGCCACAAAGACGATAATCGTGTTATGAGACGTGACCCCTTGCTTTGTAAAATATGATGTTAGCGTCCGGTACGTCAC
Source organism: Pungitius pungitius (assembly GCF_949316345.1). Classification (NCBI taxonomy): domain Eukaryota; kingdom Metazoa; phylum Chordata; class Actinopteri; order Perciformes; family Gasterosteidae; genus Pungitius; species Pungitius pungitius. The sequence goes on from NC_084920.1 coordinate 14,803,037, forward strand.
CTTCAGAGACAGCACGGTGCTGGCCAGGTTGGTCCTCTGGATCTCGGGCACGTTGGTGGTCAGCATCTCGTCCCTGTAGGCTCTCTCCGTGTAGAGCCGGTACGTCTTCCCCGGGCCCGTTCTGCCGGCCCGACCCGCCCTCTGCTTGGCCTGCGCCTGGAAATGAAAACAACGGAGTCATTTCTGAAATATGCAGAAACAGTGGCGCTTTCCTCCGAATAACGTGGATGACGAAGCTACGGTACCTGAGAGATGGGAGTCACCACCAGCTGGTCAATGCCAGTCTTTGAGTTGTACACTTTCTGCTTGACGAAGCCGGGATCCACCACGTAGTAGATCCCATCGATGGTCAGAGACGTCTCTGCAATGTTTGTGGCGATGACCACCTGATGGGAGCATATCAGTCCAAACACATAAATAAATGGATGGTCTCTTTCTCCCCCCCCCCCCCCCATTAGGTGGGGAACGATGATGAAATTAAGCTGAATCGTTACATAATCATGTGAATACGTAACGAAAATACATGTGTTTAAAATAGGTGTCGTTTTTAGGCATTTGAATGTTTGATGGTGAATAGAAACGGGCACCTTTCTGCTGCCCGGGGGGGCCGGGTCAAAGATCCTGGTCTGCATCTCGCTGGGCAGCGCAGAGTAAACGGGCAGAATGATCAGCTCGGGAACGTCGGGCCCGAGTGACTTCATCCTGTCGTACAGGATCTCGCAGGCGGTGTCGATCTCCTCCTGTCCCGTCAAAAACACCAGAACGTCCCCTGGAGAGAGAGAGAAGGGAGAGTTGGATTCTGACGTACGTTTGGGTCAACTGGGGAAGAAGGACGATACAAATATAAGCAGCAGCTACCTGGAGGCTCGGTCAAGTGGATCTGCATGACTGTGATGAGGCTGGCGTCCAGGTAGTCCGTCTCAGGCTCTTTGGTGTATAGAACCTCCACCGGATAAGTTCTTCCAGGGATGGTGAAGATGGGCGCCTCGTAGAAATATTGAGAGAACTTCACGGCGTCCAGCGTGGCGGACGTTACAATCAGCTTCATGTCCGTGCGCTTCATCACAGTCTGAGATCGACAAAGAAAAACACTCAGCTTTCTGAGGAACACAACACGCTCCACTAAATGCAGGAATACAAAAAGTACTCATCCCGCTCACCTTCTTGAGCAAACCGAAGAGAACGTCAGTGTGGATTGTCCTCTCGTGAGCTTCATCCAACATGATGATGGCGTACTGGCCCAGTTCAGAGTCGATCAGGCACTCCCTCAGCAACATGCCGTCCGTCATGTACTTGATCACCGTCTCCGGGCTGGTGCAGTCCTCAAAGCGGATGGTGTAGCCCACCTGGAGGAACAAACGTTACACGTTAACCCTCTTGAGATTTAACGCAAGTTTATCCACTTCATCCCTCGTGTCCGGGCCTCTCACCTCTTGACCCAGACAGCACCCGTACTCCTCGGAGACTCTCTTGGCCACGGACATGGCGGCCACTCGACGGGGCTGCGTGCAGCCGATCTTCCCCCTGGTGGTGTAGCCGGCCTCCGCCAGGTACTGCGTGATCTGCGTGGTCTTACCGGACCCCGTCTCGCCGATGACGATCAAGATCTGATTGTCGTGGACGGCCTGCAAAAGATCGACACACACAAACGGCAAATGTTACAGATTGCAGGGGCGGCAACAGCACCTGCTCCTTCAAAAGGATCATCAGACTCATCTATAAAGCCCCAAATGAAGCAGCCAGGCGGATCTGATGGTGTCCACCAGTGTCCCTTTGGGCTTGGTTCTTGACCAACCTGAATGAGCTGCTCTTTCAGCTTGTAGATGGGAAGGCTCTCCCTCTGCTCCAGGATGGACATTGCGGTCTTCTTTCCGTAAGAGGCCTTGTTGCCTCCAAAGGCGTGCTTCTTCCACTCGGGGATGTCATTGGGCATCATGCCGATGCCTCTCATGTTAGCTGCGATCTGACGACCATCCACTGTAACAGAGCGGCAGAAGATGACAACGAAGAAAACAAATCCTTTTGCGGGGGGGGGGGGGGGGGCTTGTCACAGCAGAGCAGGCATGACTCAGAATATATATATTTTTTTTTACAATAAAGAGGATCACTGCTTAAGACTTTAACCCAAACCGGAATGTGCAAAAAGAAATATACATGTACATATGAATTTGCAGACTAACAGCATGCAGATGTTCTATGTGTGTGCAAGGATTTGATGAATCATACTTCAAAATCAACTTAGCAATCCCTTAACAAGCCCGTCTAATTGATTCCTTACCGTCTGGCAGCGGGTCGACCCAGTGTTTATTCAGGCCCATGGGGATGGAATCCATCTCTGCCTCTCGCGCGGCCTGCTTCAGCTCTCGTCTCTCTTTAGCCAGAGCGCTCTGCATCATGGCGGCTTGAGACAGAGAGCCGTCTGGATTCTATGGCCAGAGGGAAACAGGGATGTGATCATTCAACATTTATTTAGGGTACAGATGCCATGTACGTTTAGTCACTATTGAACAGCTCCTAAATTGTTGGATAAACTAAATCATTTTATTCAGAGAAATCTTTTCGAATAGTTAATGTATATTATTAAATATTTTCACAAACCCTGATCGCTACAGATCGATCGGATGGAATCAACTAAACTTTCAGTGTATTTAGGGCGATAAGCTCGCAGTACCTTGACAATCTTGACGGGGCTCATGTCCATGCTTTGTTTGGTGTGTCCCCTCAGGAACGGGGGTTCCTCTTCAACCAGCTCGATTTCCAGATCTTCATCTGAAATGGCAGCGTACAAGATTAATGACACCGGAGTGCTTCAGGCTAAATGCTAACGCCACCGTGCTGACGTAGCACTGATATATTTCTCTCTTTGTTCAGTGTGCTATCGTTTGCCAGTTAGCACCGAACACGAAGAACAACTGAGGCTGGAGGGAAAGTCATTCGTTCTTACCTTCTTCGTCATCTACTTTAGGAAGGATTCCCGTCTCGTCGTCAAAATCAGGGAACTCTTCTTTGGACAGGACGTTGGCAGCAATCATCTAAGGGAAGGAAAATAGAATGATTATCAAAAACTGAAGATAAAAAAAAGGCAGTATTCAGTAGTATCGCCCGAGCAGCATTTACCACCTTGATGTGTGCAGAGACGCACTGTGTAGACCCACCTGTTTGATCTCCCACTTCTCTGGGTCAGAAATCTTGGTGAGCCTCTTGCGCTCCAGGGTATCGTCCTGCTCCAGCTCGGGGGGGTGGCCAAGGTTCAGGTTGCTTGGCCGGTCGGGGTTCCTCATGGTGATCTCATCCCCTCCATCTGGGCCCACGTTCCTCCTCCTGTTGGGGTTCAGGTCTTCTCCTGTCTCCTGATCAACATCCTGGCAAAGAAAGGAGAAACAAAGGAGGTCCGTTCCGGTCAAGAGATTCTCTCCTAATATCTCATGAGAATTTCACAACAGCTTAATCATCAATTTAGATGATAACCAGTCACTGGCTCAAACAATTACATGGTCTGATATGAATTAAAACCAAATGAAATAAGAACTCAAGTAAGCACTAATGCTGCCTTCAAGATCTCAATTTTCTAACCTGGGCCTGAAATCTGCACAAACAGCCTTTAATTAATTTTATTGCAAAGACTAATTTCACAGGAAACGGTTTTCACACTTATTTTCTTACCTTCATACTGAGGCTGGTCTTGGAGCCGGTGAACGAGAGAACCTTGATCTTGACTCTTTGGCCTTTGCTGACAACATCGGCGACGTTAGCCACGCGGCCCTCTCTGCGCAGCTCGGAGATGTGGACCAAACCCTCCCATCGTTTCCTACCAACAGAGAACTTAACGCTTGACTCGACTCACGAAACAACAGATTAACAGGATGCAGTTCATGCTCTACATTAAGTCACCATGAACATAGGTAAAGTTATTTAACCACTAAATACTGACCTCAATCCCTCTAGCTGAACAAAGCATCCGAACTGCATGATACTGGTGACTTTGCCGTTGTATATGTCACCAACAGACGGTTCTTCGGGTGGCGGGCGGTCCACAGCTTTGTCTTTCCAGCGATCAGAGTCTCTGTCTTGGTCCTTTTTGGGACTCTGTGAGCGCTCAGACCAGCGGGAAGATTTGTCTCTTCTTTTGCCGCGATCTCTGTCGCCATCTCTTTGTCGATCCCGATCTCTGGAGCGAGACGTGGACCTGGAGCGGTGACGTTTTTTCCTGTCCTTATCCCGATCTCTGTCTCGGTCTCGATCTCTGTGTCTGTCTCTGCTTCTGCTGCGACTTCGGCTGTGGCGTCGGCTCTTTTCTGACCTGCTAGTAGTATGAAAAGAAACAAAGTAAACATCACCAGCCAAAGTGGGGTGGTTTTAAATGTATATTAAATAAATCAAAACATAACTGGCATATAGACTTCATTTATCAAGAAGGCATATTGTCTTACCTGCTCTTGCTGCTTTTGGGGGTTGTCCCGCTGACACTGGGCAGAAACATCTCCAGCTCTTTCATGGCATCAGCTGCTACCTTCACGTCATCTTCATCTAACAGCTTCTGAGAAAGTCAGGCAAACAAAACCCTCCACTTTAACAGTTTTCATATTAAATTCTCTTCTGGAATGCTGAGTTTTTTTATATCGTGGTTGTCGCTGGTATAATTTCCCAAATCGTGCTTTGCATCATTTGTAACAGTGACAGAGTCGAACCAATACCACCTACAAGTCGTATGGTAAAGCAACGTACCTTTGGTGCCGGATCATCTGCTCTACACAATGCAGGAAACAACTCCTTCAGCTTATCCTTCTCTGTTTTCGGTTTAGCCACAGCCTCAGAGACTGGAAATGGACAAGTATGTGTTTACATTTTTCCCCACGGCAGAAATAAATAAGGCCTCACCTCATAAAATTGCACGAGGAACCTGAACCTACACACACACACACACATTAACATATGGCATTTATACCTTTACTCGCAGACGTCTTGGATGGCGGTCGCATTGTCTGAATGAGCCTGAGCAAATTACCGACGAGGGAATCCTACAAAGGACACAAAACAGCAGTCGATTTAGTTAGATCCGATGTGTAACGTTAGACTAGGCTATCAGGTAACGTTACAGTTAGCAAGCTAGCGCTGCTGTTTACGTTAGCAACTTTCGGTCTTAGCTTTACGTAGCATGTTTGAACTTACTGTGAATTCGGCTCCGTTTTGGAGTAAAAGAGCTTTGAATCCATCGAAGGTCGGTTGCTTTTCAGCGAGGTCGATGACGAATTCAGCTGCCGACAAAAAAAATAAACAAATCAACGATAGCACTAAACAGGCAGCACAGCTAACTCTTGCTAGCTTAGCTAGTTTGGAGTTGAAAAACGTTGAAATCTTTAACAATACAGAGACTTGACGTTACTACAAGCCCAAACCTCCAAGCTAGCGTTCGTTACACTATGCTTAGCTAACCCCCCCCCCCCCCCCCCCAAGAAAGAGTTTTTGTAGGAATAACGGAAAACACGGTAACTAGACAACAGTTAGCGACTTAGTACAAGGTAGCTAGTTAGTTAGCCGTTGTTGTTTTTTTTGTTTGCTGCCTCACAACAAACGTTACTAACCTAAATCTTTGTCACTTATTCCCAGGTGGTTGTCAAGCTCAGTGCAGACCTTGGACACCAACGATAAATACTCGAGCTGCGAGAGCTCGTCAACTCCGCCGTCTCCCATTCTCCACGAGTTCTGTTTGGTTCAGTGAGAGAGGACTCTGGCAGACATTGTTGAACGTGGGCAACTTCCGGCTTGTCGGATGACGTCATGTACGTCAGGGCTGCCGGTAATGCCCCTAGTTGCCGCACGATGGCGCTAAAATTCCTAATACTAAGCACCAAGTGTGCGCACTGCCGTCTCCACATGGTGGGCTGTTTCTTTTAAAATATGAATTTGTCGTTTTGGTTTTGGCAGCAGACTCTAAACACCTGTTTATAATAAAAAAAGGATCCGTCAAATTTAATCTTGGAGGTATAACATTTTAACATATAATCTCTATATATTCTTATCCCAGGGGGAAATTTGACTTGAGCCCCAAGCTGTTGAATGTACATAAAATAACCATAAAAATTAGATCTTAGATAAGCACACAGAAACCTGTGTATATTCACATGCTGATGCTGTTTATTACGATGCTGGACCTTGTCTCGTGAATAGTTTATTACTTCAGTGCATAATGCGCATTTCAGCAGATTTAGGCAAAGATATGATGGCATGCAACTTCACTAAAGAACACACACAACTCATTTAATCGTTTATGTTCACCAGCGATGACCCCTGGGATGCATAGCAAGAGCTACATTACGTCGGCGTAGCCTTGTTGACTAAATAATTTGTTACTGTGCAATGAAGAATTTATTACCACTGATGGGTTGAAGATATTCCAGACGTAGAAGGAGCATGCTGCTTGTTCCAGCTCAGATGCGTAACAAGGGATCCTCACTGTAGAGCCGTAACTGACGGGTGTAAATTGTCTGATTTGCATTATATTGGATATTTGAAATCACACTGATACGCATGCAGTGATATTTAAGACACTGCTCTATGTTCCAGCCTGACTGCGGAGCTCATTCAACCCCCTTCATCCCAATTTATTCATCTCTCCAACAAGGCTGCTAAATCGTGACATAAGTGCAGCGGCTAGTTTGTCTAAAGATGTTCATCAATCACATCTCGTGAAAGGTTAGGGGAGTGTGCACACGGAGCGTTTGTCTAATGATTTCACAGAAACTGAATTATTAAGATGCTCCAAGTGGACAGTGCATCGGTTTATAGGGATTAATGACGTTCTGTCACACAGCTGAGATCCATGGCTATGCACTCGCTCTCTGAGAGGTGTGCTTGGAGACGTCCTTCTTCCTGTTGTCCCAGGGACACCCTTCTAGAAACTATTCAAGAAATGAATTCAAGCTCACACAGCCTCTGATATGTGTCTTTAAGGAGTTGACCTGTGAGATTATGGCTCCACTGAGTTACGCCAGATGACCTCTGAACCTCTGGATTCTTTGGGGTATTATTTTTATATCTCACACTGCGTCTTTAAAAGCATTCATTTTACATGTCCGTGTCTCTCTACGTTTAACTCAGGCAGTAATGGATTCTATTGGAAAAAGCCTCCACAGAAGTCCAACACTTTTTTTTTTTACCACTGAATCCATTTTTTATTTCAGTATGTGTTCAGGAATACAAGCTTGGAGTCATCCATCGGTTTGACGTTTGACAAAACCGAGCGTTTACACCGACGTGGTCACAAGTACGTGGACTCCTGAAGAGCGCTGTGCAGGCTTCTTCAGTGAAGGTGGAGAACGGCATTGCCCTCCCTGCAGAAACGTGCCCGGGGAACTCGCTCTTCATGGCGATATGACGCTGACGATGATGTTTCATAAAAGCAGCGGTTCGTACAATATACCCCAAAATGTTGCTCCTAATTTATCATGTCCCATAAAAGCCTGCAACACATGTCGATCCCTGATCATTACACGAATACATCATTTTCAAAATAAACTTTGCAGCAAAACAACTTGGTTTGGTTTTTAGAAAAGATCATGTGACCTGCTCCCCTCACTGTGATTTGTGTCAGTTTTCATTCATCCTCATTCAAGATTACGATGACAACAACACGAATTAAAGCCCTTTAGTCACTCAGCCTACTGGAATACAACTAACATGTTCTCATGAAGAGAGCCTCTTGGAATGCCTTCCCACCAGATGTTGATCCTGCTGCAGGAATGTTTCTCCCATTCAGCCAGCAGTGTTCGGGCTTCTGTGTGAGTCATTCAGTTCATCCACATTAAACTGGGAAACAGATCCGTTTGGATTCAATAACAACGCGTGTGTGTCACTCTCACAGCGACGTTGGATGCTGCTGCAGCCGTTGTTGGCATCAGGCGTCCCTCAAATAACCCCCGCCCCCCCCTCCCTCCCTTCCCCTCCCCCCGGTGAGGTGTAGGCCTCCGGGATGATGCGTAGCTGCTCGCAGACGGGAGGGCTGTCCGTGGGCCGTCCTCACCTGACCTGATTTCACGGGAAGAGGGGGAGGGGGGGGAATGTATGGGCACACGGGAGGGGGAGGGGGAGGCGGCTTACATAACAGGCCTCTAATACACACAGAGCACACGCCGCGTGTGCAGCGTTTAATTAATTTGGGCCCCTTCCGTTTGCACAGTCCCAGTAAAACACACGCGTTCACGTCTGCGTTGTGGTTCTTTTTTTTTAAGCCCGGCTAGCGAGGAATGAAACATAAAGCCGGAGATTAAAAGTGAAGGCTGCAGGGTGGGGGTGGTGGGGGGGGGGGGCACCATGTTTCAGCGTAGACGAGGGTGTCTGGGAGTGGTCCTTGGGACTCGAGCACACACTGAAATTGACAGATGGCTGAAATGTTCTCCCACCCGTGCCGAAGTGGAAAATTCCTGCCATGACGGAGCATGAAGTCTGTGCATGTGAGAGGGAGGGGGGTGGAGGGGTATGGGCATGACACACACATGAGCAGGAGGAACGAGGGTGATCTAATGGGGGGGGGGGGGGCAGCCAGCGAGGGGATTGGTTGGCGGTAAAGCTGCCTTGGTGAGATCACGGCCCCCAACAACAACTTCCACCCACATGTTAAAAAGACCCCCCCCCCCCGCCCACTTCAATCACACCACCTGCTGGACCCCCGAGAGGCCCCCCCCCTCATCCGGTTTGAAGTTTGGACACATTTTCTCAATGAATTGAATGAGAAAATGTGTCCAAACTTTTGACTGGTACGGAACACATGAAGCTAAACTTCTCGTTTTGAAGCCGTGGTTGAAATCACAACCCGGAGACACTTTACCTGGGGGGGGGGGGGGGGGGGGGGTACAGACACATTACTCAATCTTTGTACTGTATGCGTTCAACGGGACTCAAAGGCGCTGATGACAGGTTTTTAACAACTCGCTGGGTTATTCATCCAAACTGGCCCAACCAGCAGCAAACGCATTGGACCCATGAGGATTCATAACAATTTGGATTTGATTTGTTGATTTTTTTTTATCCCAAGCATGCCAGTGAAAAAGAACCGTCTGCGGCTCACCGAGCTGTGACATCACATCCTCAGCAGAGACCCACTGGATTCCTGATGTATTTGCGTGCAGTCCCGGGTGGACCGGCTGTCTCTCATCAGGGGCGCCTCGCCCCGAGAGACGTGGGGACATGGAGCCGGATTAAGAGCTCGCCACCGATTAGGCCTCAGGGCGACGTTCACATTCTTCATCTAATTACTATTGAAAGCTGCATCAGCGCCGCTTCAGTGAGGTGTTTATGCACATCTCCTGTTGGACTGTTTATCAGTTTAGAGTCACATTAAATATTAAAGGTGCACTGTGTGAGAAATAAAAGGTCTGCGTTTTCACCTTTTCTTAAAAACTGTTTGGAGTGCAGATATAATGAGGTCATGATATAGGAAGGGCATTTAGGATTTATTCCCATGAACAGCGACTTGCAAATAACAGAGACAATGAGGTGATAACCTCATTGTGGGTTTTATTTATTGGTCCATTAACTAAAACCCTGCAGGACACGACGCCGCCCTCCGGAGAACTGAGAGCCAATAACAGCCCAAAGAGCCAGTGAGAGGTAAATGTAGTCACATGTTTATTACATAAATATAAAGTCAAATAGACCAGCGGAAATTACCTTTAAAAAAAAACATTTCTTTTAAACGTTGACCATAAACAAAGATTTAAAAATCACACATTTGCAAACACGATGATTGTCTGGACCCGTTGTAAGCGGCCCACCACAAAGACCTGACATCACACCCCCCCCCCCCCCAGGGCATGGTGTTATGGAGGCCTGGGTGGTGGGAGAGGTGATCACAGTAGATATTTGGAGGTTTCCTCCTCTTTTGTTTTGTTTTGGGAGAGAAAGAGAGACGACGCGGCTTAATTTACCGGAATCCCAAATTTCCTTCCTTGGTTTTGCATCTGTCAAAGAGAAGATGACAGGAACCTGGGACCCATCCACACGATGCTTGGTCCGGTTAAAGCGGCACCAGGAGGCCGTGCTTTGTGTCCCCTGAATGTGAGCATGTGGCACCTCGGGATGGAGACAGATGAGGGGGTGGGGGGGGGGGGGGGTGTCTGCTTTCAGTGTCCTGCCTTCATTCTTTAGACCTCAGCACTATTTCTCTACTCTCAGCATCACAAACGTATGGACTCAATAATCTTGTTTCTACTTTGCATTGGGGGGGGGGGGGACTGTCTTTGGCAGCGTCCGATCGACCCGTCCGGTCCTGAGAGGACAGGTCGGGACCCCTGAGTGTCTCCGGGCCACATCCTGTTATACCTATTGAAAGGCCCCTGTAGTCACAGAGTGATAACGCAGAGTCACAAACGCAGTGAGCAGGAAATAAAAGGAGACGACATCAACAAATCAAAACTTAACCCCGAGACATTTAGCTCCTTCCCAGAGCTCCTTTTCTCAAATTGATCATGAACATCCAATGAATACAGAGATACGGATCCTTCATAAGACGTTTAGTACAACAGAACCCCGTCTGTAGATGAAGCCTAACATGGAAAACCTCCACCTGTGGTTTCTGCTGGTGCTGCACAACGTGTCCTGGACCTGCTGGTGGTCCGGACAAAAGTCAACATTTCATAAATCAAATGGCTTTCTGTTCGGGTTTCGAGGTGGGCCGAGAACATTTCTGCTGGTTTGGCAGGTTTCGAGCATCGTGTCTCTGGAGTTGTACGCACACAGGGGCCGAGGGGACAGGTGGGATTTCATATTGATGTGTGTGAGACGGGACAGACGAGGGGGGGGGGGGGGGGCGGGGACAGGGACGGGGGACGGGGGGGGAGCACCCTTTGAGGCCAGCTTCTCCACACCTGAGGAGTTCTGAACCACTTCAAAACCGGGTTTTGGACCTGACGAGCATTGCATATTCATTCTTCTCTCTGGCATCCTTCCTCTCATCTCTGTCACCGACTGGTACTTCATCAACAAAGGATCCACGTACATTCTTAGCTGTCCAGGCGCCCCGTATCCGTACAAAAATAAAACCTGCGGCTGAAACGCTCCTCTTAGTCCCGTCTTGGGTTTTGGGTCTTGACACCAGAACCCCACTGAAACGCTGCGATCAACGCAGCTCTCTTATTTACACGATGCCCTTTGACACAAAGCGTCTCTCCGTCCGAAACACAATCTGTCAAAAAGCTGTTTGGCAACAGGCCGATATGGCACTTTGATCAGTGTGATTGGATCTTTGGAGCCGGCTCAGGGCCAATAGGGATCTCTTCTACTATAACTGACAAGTACTAACAAAAACGTAACGCTCTTTGTGATGTCAGTGAGTGGCTCTTTGTTGGAGGGGGGGGGGGGGGGGGGGGGGGGGAATCCGTGCAGCTTTTTTGTCTCCTCAAACGTTACCCAGTGGCTCCTTAGCGCAACAACAGTCACATTCTTCAAGAGAGGAACAAAGGGAAGCCTGTGACAGACAGCCTGCAACGCGGCCCGAAGAGGTGCTTTTGGGGGATTTTAACAGACGGGTTGATGCAAAGGTGCTGTTAGCGTGGCGATCTCACACACACACATACACACACATGCACAAAGTCACGCACACACAGCAACATTTTTAGAGTTAATTTTCAGTGATGGGCAGAAGTGTGGAAGTCACACTGCAAACTCTTACAGAGTCTTAGGGAGCCATCATCCGGTGTCAAGATCAGATTCATTTGCAACACTGAAATGAACTCTTTGATAGGATTGAAATGTAACTGCACACTGTCACACTTCTTGGTATCAGGCTTGACTCCATGTACTGTGGCTCATGGGTTGAAGAAGGTGCGCCGGGGACCATGAGGTTGTTGGTTTGAACCCTGGCTGCTCCATGTCCCACGTCAAAGTGTTAGGTGATAATAATTGAGTCTCACAGAGTCAATTTAACTCTCTGAAATTTGCTGCGCGCGCGCACACACACACACACACACACACACGAACACACACACACACACACACACACACACAGGGACGGCAACGTTACCATGCACGCACCCATATACATGCACGGCCGTGCCAACCTCTCTCTACACCACACAGTCAAGCCGTTAGCACACTGATAAGCAACCTAGCAGGTCCCCCCGACCCCCGACCCCCCCCCCTAACAGGGTGGATGGTACCCGGCTTGGATGGGATTCTGTATGTAAACCAGGAGCCAGCTGGGTGAGGGGGAGCCGGGTTTTGCTCTTCAAGAGGGAAGGTTCAACTATAACTGACATTGTTTAAGAGAAAGGTAAAGATGGGGGGGAGGGGTTGTTTCTAGGATGACGTGACAAAGCAGAATTTTGAAAATAAATAACAGGCTGGCTCAATAACAGAAGTGTTTTCACTGGGTTTTGGAAGCCCATTCCTGCCAAAAAGAAGACAGTTAAAAAGTTCGATGATAAAAAAGTGAATCAACTTAATTGATCTTTATTACGAGACTAAGTCACTAATACGAGAAAGAGCTCGTCATCATCTAAACTCGAGTGTAAATCTTTGTCAGTTACATTTTCTCCTAACTAATAGGTTGTCTCAGGTGATGGGACCGACTTAACTGTCACTAATCTGACAAACAAAGCCTTGAGTTGTTCAAATTTGACTCTTTTTCTCTGGACCTCTTTTGGAGAAAAAATAAATAAAGTTAGCCTGCTACAAAGCCTGCAATGGTAACGGTAACCATAACAACGGCCTCCTCTCTGAGCGTCACTTTGTCCTCCACCGGCTCGTCCTTTTCACACTGATGCAGGTGTGTTCACCGCTCCGCCCCACACACTAGTGCCACAACGTTTGTTCTTCTGAACGCCTCAGTCCAGATGTTTTGGACCTTCATCCCCCTCCTGTCCTCCTCCCTCCAGCGGGTCTGTCCTTTGGAGACAGAAATATCGTCTTTTGCTGAGAAAGACACGCGGGGGGAGGGGGGGGGGGGGGGGGGGCTGACGTCCAGAAACCGAACACAGAACACAAGAAAAAGGTACATCGATTGATTGTAAAGTGGAGAAGACAAAAAAAAAAGATGAGCTAACAATGTTTTTTCACCTAAGGTTCATCATCATTTATTAGAAAATGTTCTTTTACCTGAGAGAATCCTTCAATTGCTTCCTTTACCCAGTCACAAAAAGTGGTCAGTGTTTGTGTGTGCATGTGTGGGTCCAGGCCGATGCTCTCATGGGGGGGGGGTGCATTTTTGAAAGCAATCATAAATCATTATTATTTTCCCAAATATAGTATTAAAAAAAAAAAAAAAAAAAGATCTGCCCGGACGACAAATACGCCAAAAGGTCTAAACACTCGCTTTTTGCACAAACTTTATAATTAGTCATTAACTGTCTTTTAGCCTAAAGGCTGCAGCTCTTATCTTGTAGTAAAAACAAACCATTAAATGGTGTAAAAAGGCATTTGGGTGCAATTATTACCAGCAGAGATTCCTCCACTTATCGCGGATCGGTTTGGGCCATTCAAAGTGCATTTTAGTTTAAGTGCTCAAGGTCAACTAGGGGTCAAGGGGGCTTTAGCCGCTCACGCTACAGAACATCCCACTGATGGACTTCCACCACACTGAGATCTCTTTAACGTGACATTGCAGACTGATCAAAGCCTCACACACACACACACACACACACACACACATGGCAGTGAGAGTTAATGTCTGGATCTTCTGTCTGTGGCTTTGAGGTTCCACCCACCACCCAATGAGAGCATCGCACCGAGCGGACGTGTCCGTGCTTCCAAACAGCACACATGCGCACACATACATGCACTTTACAACAAAAGAAACAAAACAAAACAAAAACAAACACAGCACATCTTGTAGAATCCATATTCTCCACAAACAAGAAGCGAGGGCCGAATTGGATTTTGGTAAGCAGGACGTTGTTACCACGGGGGGGGCAGGAGGGCAATTGCATAGACATCGTGCTATTTGCATGTCTTCACAAACTCATTGCATTTGGCATAAGGGTGGGGTGGGGGGTGGGGGGGAGGGGGGCTGGAGGGGTGGAAACACAACCCATGAAAGCAAAAAAACAAACAAAAGAAAGGAACATCACAGACAATCTCCACCCTCGACCCACGTGTTGAACATGTGAGAACAAACCGGGATCACCCCCCCCCCACACACACACAACCCCTTCCCCGCAAAGCCAGCCTTCTAAAGCCCCCCCCCCCCCCCCAGTCTGTGGTCAGGTGTGTCATTGTGGGACCTCGGCTCGGTTTAGTGTCTTTGGCCGATTGGACAGCTGAGCCATCCGTGGGAGAAGCTGCTAGAGCCTCTGAGGTACCGGACACCCCCCCGCCAGCCTCACGACTCGGGTGAGATCAAAAGCCAACGGGGGGGGGGGGGGGGGGGGGGGGCTTAGTGTCTTAAATCTGGATCTGCAGCAGACACCTGATGGGGCGAGTGTAAATGGGGCCTGTGGTAAACCGCTGTGAGGTTTGTGAGCGTCTCGTTCTGGAGACGGAGGTGTGACATTTCTTTAATGCTGGCTTCTTGAGAGGGGGGGTGGGGTGGGGGGGAGGGGTGGGGATCCATTTCATCCTTTCCAACATTGATGTGAGTGTGTTGCAGCCACGTCAGCTGACATCTGCTGTAATTTATGTTTAGGTTTGATTAATGCCCCCTCCCAGTTTACTCTACCCCCCCCACACCTCTGGCTGCCCTCTTGACCTTTTGCCACTGCGGCTGCTGGCGACGCCCACATCAACGGTTTGGGGAGAATTGAATCTGACGCCATTGGGTGAACGCACAACCACAGGCGCCCGGGTGGCGCGTCATGGGAGCACGCGGGGGAGGGGAGGGGGCATGGGGGGGGGGGGGGGGTCCATCTCTTTGCGGACAACAGGAGGCACAGGGGTCACGGTCAATGTCACGGGGCACTTCTGAAATATGGATCGACACGCACACGTGTGAGAGCGCGTGAAGCGTCACACACACTCTGCTCATAGAGTCTCTCCGATGGGGGAGCGGGATGAAGAGTCACATGCTGCTCTTGTTGCAATAAATCTCGAGTGTTGTATGCAATTTTTCTTTTTGTATTTACATCCTCTGTTGTGGCCAAAATAAAATGAAACGGAAAGAAAAAGAAAAACGGAAAAAAACGTATAAAAATATATTCGACATTGCACCTCGAAGACGGGCAATTTATATTCTCAGTTCTGCAGTTTGTTGTCTATGCGACACCACAATGTGTTCTGCTGGTGTGTGGAAGTTGGGTCGTGGGTGCCGGGTTCAGGTCCAGCCCCCCCCTTCCCCCCCCACCCTCCTGTCAGCTACATTCAACACCATGAAACTCTCAGCCATTACAAAAGTCCTGATCCCTCGGTCTCTGGGCCTTTTCACATTTACCGCCTACAGACCTTTAAGTTGGAGACACGTTGCCAAATAAGCACATGAAGCTCGAGGGAAGAGTCTTTTTGTAACTTCTTCTGATGCGTACACAAAAAGCACATTATTATCTTAACATATACATTTAAAAAAAAAAAAAATCTATTCAATTTCTGAACTTTCACATGTGCCTGTAAAATATGAGTTTTGGGTTGTGTGAGGTATGACAAGAGGTTTTTTTTGTGTGTGTGTATTTTCAGTTTCGGTTGCATTATTTTTTCCCCGTTTGTGTTTTTTTTTTCTCCAAAGTTCGTTTCATTAAAAAAAGAAAAGAAAAAATATATATATATATGTAAAAAAAAAATGCTGTTTTGTTTGTAAATTCCTTCTGATAAAAGTGGACGGACAACTGTACAGAAACACAGACCAACAGACCAGTCGGCTTCTCAACACAAAGTACACAGGTGAAAAAGAAGTGAGATATTTTCCGTTACACTGCACACATGGTCAAAAAGTGACTACAGATGTTTTTTTTCCTTTTTTTTTTTACAAAGAAAGCAGTTTAAGCGTCAAAAACCAGAAAAATAAGAACAATGATAAAAAAAAAGAAAAACATCTACAAGAAAGTTTGTTCAGGAGTCTTTTCAAAAGTCATCTCTTTTCATCTCGTGGATTTCCCATCATTCCATATGTTGTTTTTTTTCTTTTCTTAATTTAACTCCGACTCAGAAGGTAAAGCAGCGTTGTGACCCAACCCAGTCCCCCAGTCCCCCCCCCCCCCCCAGCACAGAGGACATCCGTGGTCTTTATTTATCTCCTTCTGACCTTCGCCTCACCTCTCTGCCCTCAGGGTCCAAGCCCTCAGCCTGAGTCTTCCCTGCCCCCCCCCGTCGAGGGGGTTCTTCGCCGATCACATTCCTTTTCAAGGGGGCGAGGCCTGGGCCGCGCTCGGTGTCGATGACTCGGCGGTGAGCGGGGAGGAGGAGCGGCGGGGGGGACAGGAAGGGATGATGGGAAAATGAGTTCTACAGGGCAAGTGCTTACACCCCCCCCCCCCCCCCCCCCCCCCCGCAGGGTGGTGGTTTGGTTACGCGGCGGGGGTCTAATACAGAGCCCACTGCGCCTGCATGCCTCTGTTACACAGATCCACCGGGTTTTTTTTTTTTGGGGGGGGGGGTTTGGTATACTTGATGAAACGGAGGACTACAACCGTAGTGCAATTTGGTCCAGAGCTAAGCTCCAGATTGGGCATCGTCATGGGGCAGAGGTGGGGTAAGGCAGGGCAGGTGAAGGGTCTCTAAAGCTGGTGTAAAGGGGGTGGGGGGGGGTGGGGGTGATGCCACGTGTCACTCTGCTTTGGTACGTCTCGGGGGGAGGGGGGTGGGGGGGGGTGCAGGTGACCTGAGCATCCGACGCTTGGCTGTCTTTTCTTTCCTTCTCCTCCCGCAGTGGTGAACCCAGGTAGACGTGACTTGGCCCCAGAGTAGGAATGAACAGACGGGGGGGGGGGGGGGGGGGGGCTTTCGGGATCGAATCAACATTCTTGAAGGGTCGCTTGTCTGGTGCACTACGATATCCGCCGCGGGATCCTGCCGTCACAGGGCGCCGTCAGCGGAGCCTTAATTTGACGTTGACGTTGCACGGCCCGTGCATGAAGGAGAGCGCGTTTCCACGGCGACCGGGCGGCAGCCATCACGGTGGTACCTGTGGCCCATTCAGCGGGCGCGGCCACCGAGGTCTCGTTACTTCCGAGTGCTCCCTCTCTCCGTTACCTGGCACAGGTGCGCTGTCCTTTGTTGCATCGGTGAATCGGCTTTTTTTTCCCCCTCCGTGGTGGTAGAAACAGGTAAATCCAAAACATGACACGACACTTGGTCCCGTATAACAAAAAGAAAAAAGAAACAAAGAGATGGGTACCATTCACTGGAGTGGGTAAAAACTGTGGTGTGTGTGTGTGGGGGGGGCGGATGATGGCTGGCCCTCCTGTCTTCAATGGTATTTCACAGGATGTGTGTGTGTTTTTGCGTGTTCGTGCCACAGGTGTTTTTTTTCTTGTGTGTGTGTGTGTTGGCTGCGGGCGGCTGCCCCGTGTCCACAGAGATGAGGTAGCGCCTGACACCTCGTGGGGCAGTGTCGCGGCCCCAGCCTGGGGGTGTAATCCACTTTTGAGGTAAATGGCATTTGCCTGGTGAAAAAAGAAAAAAAAAAAAAAGAAGAAGAAGAAAAAAAAAGGCAAATGCGTATGGAAGCCTTGGAGGGCCACACTGAGCAGTGTCTGTGAGGAGAGGACTCCGTACAAGCCCTGCAGGTAAGGGCTGTGTATCGACGCTGCGCGCAACACACGCGCAGCGAGTACAGTAAAATGAGGCATTCACGTTACTCTGAGGTGATGGTGTGTGTGTGTGTGTGTGTGTGTGTGTGTGTGTGTTTTGAGCTTTGCCGTCGCGCTGGTCGCCGCTATTAAAAACCGCCTTGGAGGCAGCGAGCGAGAAATTCGTTCTGACTAGGCAGGTCAGCTCATATCTCTGTGTGTGTGTGTGTGTGTGTGTGTGTGTCACAGAAGCCGGTCCAATGACAAAAATCAAGGTAGATATGGAGCCATGTTCTGCACATTTTCTTTTCAAAAGATAGACAACACAATTTCATAAAACTGGAGGAGTAGCCTTGTATAAATATAGCACCGGTTTCCACTGGGATGTAAGTACAAAGCTCAAAACCAGCTGTTGAACGGCTCAGATTGAGTTGAGGAATTGGTTGAAGACCAAAGTCGTCTTGCTCTGCTGTACTGCAGTCGTTACACGCCGAAAGCGACGCTTAGAGCATCTGCTGCCATTATTAACGATTGCCGCGTGCACGCAAGCCTGTGAGCAACAAGCGTGTCAGCTGTGTGTGTGTTCGTGTGTTTTCTACATTGCCGCATTAACACTTGTTCAGAAATAATACTGCGCTGGCCCAGCGTGGAAGCTGGAAACATGGGCTTCAAGAAGGTGAGTAGATCCATGACCGCTTCATAAGAAAAGAACCACAGAGGGTCGAGCAGAGCCCTGCTCTGAGGAACTGAGGTGGAACAGGCTGTGTGTGTGTGTGTGTGTGTGTGTACACGTGTCTTGGCAAATGGCTACAACTCTTACTAGATAAGACATCATGCTCAGACATAAGGACCCCCCCCCCCACACACACACACAGATTTTAAAACTGGGGCAAGTAGAAGGAGGAGAAAGAGCTCGACTCTCCCGTTGCTGGTGTGTTGTTCCTGTTACTGTCTGCTCAACTTGATTCTTTTTTTTTTGCAATGCGATGTCAGAGAAATGCAGAAAGGAGTCTCTCTCCAGCCTTCTCCTTAATATATATATATATATATATATATATATATATATATATATATATATATATTCATGTAAAAGAAGATGGCCCTTCCCATCCCCTATCCGACCCTTTCACACCTCCTGGTCCTCGAAGACCTCCAGGAAGAGCGGGGGGAACAGTTCGTTGGGACACTCCACCTTCATGTGAAGGAAGCGGCTGGCGTGGCACGCCCCGATCATCCGCAGGTCCGTCACCTTCATCAGCAGCTTGGGCCAGAAGTGAGGAATGTTGTGCTTGCGGTAGTTGATGTAGTGCTCGAACGCCAGCAGGTAGGTCTCCTGGCACTTCTCGATCTTGTCCATACAGGTCAGGCCGGAGCGATCTGGGGGGGGGGTGGGGACAGGGGGTCAAGGAGGGGGAATGATCAGCTTAATGGAATTTTGTGGCCTTTTTCTTCAATTTTTGAAGATTTTTTTTTTTTTAAACTTACTTAAACTAAGTAAATTTTCACCTTACCATCGATTTGGCACTAATTAAATATACAACTACAAAATGTCCCGTCATGGGAGAAACAGCACTTTACAGCTTTCACTAAGAAACACTGCGCAGGAGGAAAATCAAGCAAGTCAAGGAGCAACAGGAGAGCTACCTATCCCTTCTCTTTGCAGTTCAATCTGCATTAGTGTGATGTCAAACCCACGGTTACACACTTCTTCTCTGTGTTTGCATTTGATTATTTTAAAACCCACAGCACATTACGTGAAATGCGTCTTAAAAACCCCCCCGCAAAACGTTTCTGCAGGGAGCAAACTGAGTGTGAATGCGTTTGATATTTTCCCTTCACTCAACACTGAATATGTGTGTGGACTTTAATCTCCAAAACCATAATTACATTCCGACTCACAATAAGCCTACAATATCGTGCAAAGCGGCGCGCGGTGAATGTGGCACCGTCACGGCGGCGTCTACATTCACGGCCGACGGCCACCTCACAGGACGTTTGGGGGAAGGACGCCGGCAAACCACCTGAGCTCATGAGCAGCACGGCCTGCAGCAGCGCCACCTCCGTGTCGTCCAGGTTGAACTGGGCCAGGCTCTTGCCCAGGTCGAAGATGGCGTCCGACACCACGCCCAGCCCGCCGTTCTTCAGCTGCTCGCGCTTCACCGCCATCTCGCCGCTCAGCGTCAGCGTCTCGCTCTCGGGGTCGTAGCGCATGGCGGCTCGCAGCGACATGATCTCCATGCAGCAGCCCTTCAGCAGGATGATCTGGTCTTCACAAGGTAGCTGGAAGAAATTTAATTAAACACATTTTAAGTTTGTGAAGATATAGACTTGGAGATTCATGTTTGATTTGTTACATTTGTCCTTCTGTTTCTTTGTCTTTTATCTCGCCACATTTAACCATAACACAGTATGTCAATTTTCTTTAAACATATTGAAGACAGCAAGGTTTTCACAACATAAAGATATGGTATGTGGCATGTTAAGAACATTGCTTAGTAGACTTTTAGAGTTTAGACCAAACGACAAATAAGACCGACCCTCAAAGCAGACAAAAAAAAGCCAACATCACTCAACATTATTCCCCCAGAGAAGAAAATGCAACACAAAACAACGCATTTCTTCACTTCTTTTGATTTCATACATCGCGAGCCATCTGGACTCCTGACTTTAATTGAGAAGGACGTCTAGCATCATCATCATCTTCAGACGGAGGGAGGGAACAAAGGAGGATGCAGAGCTGCTAGAGGGAAGGAACACGGTGGTTTTCTCCACTGACGGACACAAGGTCAGGATTAATACGCCCTGATTTACATGGATATTAGAATCCACAGACTCCGGTGTGCTGGATTGAAATCTTTCCCTCATGGTAGCGTTGTCATAGTAGTGTCATATTTCACTGCTGTTGCCCACTGAGCAGATTAATTGGCATTAATTGGCTTGACTTCATATTTAGAGGCTTCATAAAAGCTGGCGTTGTTTCTGTGTGTTTCTTATCTGTTAGCGTTAGCTGTTAGCGTCTCTCTCTCTTTGTCCTGCCTCTAACATCGGATTAAAAAGGCGTCTTCTTATATCTAATACGATCTATATTGTGAATGAAAGATAACACATTAAACGTGCTACAATGTCTGCAATACTAAAATCTGTTTATCTGCTGCTGTTTGAATAGAATGTCCAGTGTGAGGAGTTTATATCCTAGTTTACGCCCATTAGCTTCCATCGTCACGGTAACATTAATATAATAAAATGATCTTTTTTTTGATAAACGCCAATAAAAATAAAATAAAAGGGCGAGAAAAAACACACACACACACACACACACACAGAGATAATTAGTTATGTCTCATTAGCCGAGCAGCGACAACAAACATGATTACACGTTGTTGATTGAGTCGGACATAACAATATCATTTAGTGTGTTATAAAAAGTTATTTTCTTATTGTGGGCTCAGAGTGGTGTCATCCGTCTTTGTGCACGTTGAGACCCCCCCCCCCCCCAACCCACCCACACACTCACCCCCGAGAACATGGGCAGCTTTTTGGCAAAGTCGACGACGCGGGTGATGGCAGGAGTGATGATCTTGGTGAACTCGCTGAAAGCCTCCAGGTCCACCTTGTCTCCGTCCGACGTCGGGGCGACCGGGGATTGGCCGATTTTTTCTGGCTACGCGAGGAAAAATAGAAACGTGTTTTTTACAGAGAGAACATGTGGTTGGTTTTGTTTGTCATTCACAACAAAGGAAGATATACAGACTTCTGCGTTCTTTTTAAGTGTTGGTGAAGAAAAGAACAAAGAACGTGGACCACACTAATATACTGCACAAGAGAACAACACAACAGTAGAGTGAAATGAGATCCTAGAGGAATCGATAAGATCCTTGTGGGGTTTTGGGAACAACGCGGTTTTAAACAGTTTTCATGGCCTTTCTACAGAGTGCTCGCTCGCCGAGGGAGACAAATTCAAATCAATTCACCAGATGGACGACAGATTGTGCTCTGTAAGCGGGATGGGACATGTCACCCGACAGATAGCGCTCACTTAGAGCGCTGTGTGTGTGTGTGTGTGTGTGTGTGTGTGTGTGGGGGGGGGTAATACAGATGTTTACAGAGTTGTGTGTATCGAGGCGGTGACTATGAAAAACATAGTTTCACGCTCTGCTAAATAAAGTCCAAGTTGTTTATTCAGGTCGGGTCAAGATAAAAGAACAACAATTATCACCTCGCGCCCGGGAACCGTCGATCATTATCCGGAGGGGGAATTAGCCCAATTATGGACAATGTCAATAAACACGGAGTGACTTTGATGGCATGCGACTCTGGAGCCAAACCACAGCTTTGGTTTCACTCGACATTCAGCGTCTGAGCGCACACAAGCCGAGCGGACATGAAAGAGTCTTTAGCTCCAGTCGGAAAGGGACAGATCAAACCCCCCCCCAAAAAAATCAGCGTCTCCTTTTATTCAAGAAAATCCATCCTTTCCAGAGACTTCCGATGACCTCATTGTCGCCTGACGTTTATCCCTCAGAACGCTTCTTCAGAGTCTCAATGAGGCGGATCATTGAGCACAATGTGCACCCGACCCTTTCAACACACACTAGATCTCATTCACCTTAAAACATTCCTAAAGAAACGCTCTCCCGTCACGTAGACAAATGAAAGAGACCAACAGCGCACGCAGGGAATTTGGCAATCGATGGCGAGGAGAAAAAAAGAAGGGGTGAAACTTTTTTCGCTGCAGCCTCATCAGTTTCGTGGAGAGCTTCAACTGTTGACCTTTCGTCGGATGGATTAGTGCTGGAAAGCTCGTTCCACTACAGCCGGGGGGGGGGGGGGAATGAGCATTTCATCTGGCTGGGATGTTTATACCACAGTGCTGTGAGCGGATGCCGGACGTGAAAAATGAGGATGCGTAGCGTTAAGCGATTTGTTTCACATTATAGGAATAGAAGCAGGGGGGGGGGGGAATTGATGATCACAAATGTCCCAGTCTCCGGCCATTTCTGTCTTGAACATAAATCGTCCGGTAACGACACGCTCAAATTCTCTGCACAGAATGTGGAGATAAGATCCTGCAGAACGTCTGCATCATGCTGATGTGTCCAAACGTTCAACTCTGAATGTCTGCGCTGTCCTGGAGGCACTGAAACAACACAAGTCGATATCTGACTGTTCCATTTAGTGTCTGCATAGCTGAGCGGAACATTGTACGCGTTGTTTACCTCGCGGGGCTCAGGCCGTCATTGAAAACAGGACATCAGAAAGGCTGCCAGGCCTAAACTAAAAAAACCTGTGTGCACCGACCCTCCGATTGGAGGATAGAAGTCGGATAGTCGCCGACACGCTGGTGTGTAACGAATAGGAGGAAATTAACAATTTTGCATTTATACATCATCATTTCTCCTCATGTGTTTTGTAGTTTTGTCTCAAAGAAGGAAAACTGGTAAATGCATTCAACGTGCACGCGGAATAAATGAGCTCTTTGTGCATTGTTTGTTAGTGCGGGGGCATTTGTCTCTTTTTGGTACAGACACAGACTCATCGTGCCTGAACTAAATAAAGAAATCTCCATGACGACTTCCAAACGTTTCAGACCTGCACAAACTGACAGAGCCGGTAATGAAGTGAACGACTTGTTTCCAGAGAGGAAGAGAGAGAGGACGTTGTCTAACTGTAACTCAGGCGGGGGGGGGGGTGGTTCTGCAGGTTCTGCAGCCTCCAATAGCTCCACGCAGGTGAAGCAGGTGTCAATGACGTTTGATTTGAGGCGACTGTGGAAAAAGATCAAAACCATTGAGCATAGTGTCGACTGGAGATGTTTTAAAGCGTTTCCTCCTCTTCCTCTGCAGTCTCCTGGCAGACCTCATGCAGGGCTTACTGTACACTTTGTGTCACATACACAGCGTGTCACAATGGCGTCGATTGAAGCGCCCAATCTGGCTTCAAATACCGGTCGACACACGCGGAAAAAAGTCTTCACTACTTCACCCCACTGAACAAGCAGGGTTTCCTCTTTTCCCCTCCAAGCTCTCCCAGCCCCTCCCCTTCTTCATCCTCATCATCCCCATCACCCGGCCACGTCGCTTTAGTTGCCTAGCAACCTCTCCCACGCTAAATGCCATCAACCCCTCTCCAGAACGTTCCCCCTCATTATCGCCCGACGGCAAACAGATTTCAATTGACAAAGTATTACAAAGAAAGGACCCTTTTATCTGCGGCCGAGAAGCTGTTAACGAGTGTCAACAACTCCGTGAGCACCTCTGATAATCCAGGGCCAAAACACGAGGTCACTCGGTATCCGCCTGCACGCGCGGGTGTCGGGGGGGAAGCCTGATACCGGGCCCGGGCTGTCAAAGATAAATCAAGAGCACTTGCGCAGCAGGGGGGGGGGGGGTGTGGGGGAGACTGTGACTGCCAGCATCCCCGCGGGCTCGCAGCGAGGGATTCGCCTCGGCTGAGATAAAGAGGGGAGCTCCCCAAAAAGCGGAGGGGAAAGGGAGGGTAAAGACACGGAGAGACGGCGAGAAAGGAAACAAAGCAAGAAGATTAAAGTGAAAGGGGGGTGTGGGGGAGACTGTGACTGCCAGCATCCCCGCGGGCTCGCAGCGAGGGATTCGCCTCGGCTGAGATAAAGAGGGGAGCTCCCCAAAAAGCGGAGGGGAAAGGGAGGGTAAAGACACGGAGAGACGGCGAGAAAGGAAACAAAGCAAGAAGATTAAAGTGAAAGGGGGGGGGGGGGGGAGTTGAGGTGTGGATGACAACTATGAAGGGAATTGGGTCTGGTTGAGAGTCTGGTTTAGAGCCCAGAAGGATTACGATGAATAAACCCCCCCAATAAAGGCACAGGCAGCATAAAGTCACAAAGAGCCACTCTCTCACAGTCAGTAAGGTTAAAAAAAGACTGCAAAAAAATGTTCTGGTTCTGGTGGGGTTAAACAGCACAAAAAGAAGCAGAACACAGTGTACAGCGCCGGGCTGGAGAAGGGGAACAAAGAAAAACAATGACAATGATAACCACCATTGTGCTTCTAGGCTGATGGACACACGTCACTTCCTCACCAGGAACTTGCGCTTCTGTTTCCACTGAGCGCCTTGAGCGTTGGTGTGCCGGTGGGCCTCCGTCACCAGGTGGATCACCTCCCACTCGCCCTCCGTGGGCTCTGGGCGGCTCTGGAGGGTTTTCACTATCTCCTCCTTCTTGCGCCGCTGCCTGTTCTCTTCGATCAGACGCCGCTTAGCCACCCGCTTCGAGTCGTCCAGCACCACTGGGAGGGTGGGGGGGGGGAGAGACGCAGAAGAGGCAGAGACATACAATTAGCTTGAGTGTCGCCTTAGCTGCAGCTTCGCTATGACATACCTCCATTACATTACCCCCCCCCCCCCACATCACAGGTTTTGTCATATATGATCCAAGCACCACTCACAGTCCATGGCCATGCCCACCGCGATGCACTTCTTGAAGCGACACAGCTGGCACTGGTTGCGGGTGATCTTGTCGATGATGCAGCAGCCATCGTACTTGCACGAGTAGCTGGGATGGAGGTTCTTTTGAATGGTCCTTCGGAAGAAACCCTGCAGGCAGCGATGGAGAGACGGGTCCGTGAGGTTTGCAGGCGGAAGGGAGCGAACGTCACAGTCAAGCTTCTAAATTACCCGCTCGATTGCACTAATTTAGTAAAAAAAAAAAAAATCCGAGGCAATTAGTCTACACGTCGTACAACCGCTGTGGGTCAATGGCGTGTGACCGAGCTGAACAAATGCCACCTGGACATTTGTATCCATGAAATATCACTCGCAAATAATCACACAAACAAGCAGGAGGGGGGGGGTCAACCCTCAGGGACTCCCGGACCACTGTGAGGACCCAAGTACGCTTGACTCAGGACGTCCAGTGTGAAAAACCCCCACTGTGCCAAAGCAAGGAGGAGGTTGCCATGACTACAAAGCAGCCTCTCGTGCACCGTACCGATGTATTTGTGATTTCTGTGAGAAAAAAAACACCCTTTAATCGCGTTACGCTCAGACGCGCCTTAGACATCACATGACCTTGATGAGCGGACGTATCTGAAGGAGTCTGACAGCAGCCGAGAGCTGACGTGACAGACTGACAGGTCCTTGTATGAATATGTCCATACATCATCTTTCTGCCGTCCGTGACCTTGACGTGCTATAACTCTGGAGTGACCTGAGAGGCCTCATATCGGGGCGATAAACCTGCTGCGTCTGAAGCTCTGGGGTTGTGTGTGTGTGTGTGTGTGTGTGTGTGTGTGTGTACCTTGCAGCCCTCGCAGGTAATGCAGCGGTAGTGGTAACCTGTGGCCTTGTCACCACACACCACACATGGCTCATCCTTTTCGAGGTAGCTGGGGATGTACCCTGAGAGAGAAAGGTTGGGGGGGGGGGTGGAAAACCATGTGACATGTGTTGACATCATTGATCCAACCAACTGATCCGCTCCCACCGAATCCACTTCGCCTTCTGGTCACATGACTGCTCCACCACACCGAGCCAACGTGCCCTAAGCAGCTACACATTATTTGCAGTCATCACCACAGACACCATCCGCCTCCACCCGTATGATGAAATGCAGCCCCCTCCCAGTCCATTTTACATGTCCTATGTGGTTGTATTGATTTTTCCAATAACAAGCTTTCTACAGGGAGTTGAGAAAATTGTTCCGTTTTTAGTGTTCTCTACATTTTCTTCTCTCCTTTCATATAAACAAACACAAAGAACATAAATTCAACGGCCAGAATATTTCTCTTTGCGCTTGCTTCACGATTATTTAATTTCAAAAGCATGATTTAAAACTTATTTGGATTTGTCTGGTTGTCAGGCCCTTAAGGATACACATGTTGGTGATTAACTGTAAACAGAGCTTCTTTTTAACTGATCCGCGGACTTTCTTTAGGAGACAATTGAGGATTATATCACAAGCACATTTAGTTCATTCTACTACACAAACACAATGTCCTGAACCAGAATCTGTGATCCAAATGCAAACCAAAGAGAATCCCGATGGGATGGAAGTGTGTCTTTGGGGGGGCTCTGACTCGGTCTGAATTACCCTCTAATCGGTTGACGTGCCTTTGGATAAACAGAACAGCACTGGACGACGACTGTGTGTAAAGTCTTCCGACATTTTCTGGAGAAGTAACAGCTGAATAATGTTGTAATCAACGCGTTGATTTGATGCGACTGGAAGAAGAAGAAAAAAAAATGATTTGGTCTGAGATGTCACTATAAACGGGCTTAATAAGGTATGAAGGCACCACTGCCATTGGCATAGAAATGGTTCTCTCTCTGTGCTCTTCTGCCTCCTTCCACAACGTTTCTCTGCTCTCAACTGGAGAGCGGGACGCCTTGTTCCTTTTCCGTGAGCAGCGAGACGGACGGAGTGAGCACAGGAAACGTTCTCCGACGACATGTAACAGAGAAACTGGGAGGGGGGGGGGGGGGGGGGAGGGGAGGAGACGCCACCCCGTGAGTCACCACTTAATAAAGGAACGTGTGCGGGGACGTTGGAGGGTGTGGCGGCGCGAGCCGCGACTGGCAGTGCCTCCTGATCTTCAGATGAGGAGCGGGTTGGCGTATTGTTGTGGACGTATAACACGAACATGGTTCCTTTCAAGATACAAACCCAGAGATGAAGAAAAAGAGAAACGTCTCTCCAGTGGGCGCTGACTCAACAGCTGTCCCGCAGACGAGGCTCCGCCCACTGCCGCTGCGTAAAGCGGTCCTACTGATATAGCCCCCCCCCCCCCCGCTTCTATAAAAACAGGCTGCATCCTTCATTGTTTTGTGGAAGGAGCAGACTGCTGGCTCTCTGGAAGTCGGAATGCTGTAGGATGTCAAATAATCTTCTGTCTCTCAATAATTGATTGATTAATCATTTCAACGCTGGACTTGATTCAGTCGTCTCGGAGTAAACCAGAGTTTTTTAATCACCTCGACGCGTAGTCCGTCTGTCGCGGTTTGACTTTAATAAATCAGGATTATGAGCCCGTGAACTCTCTCGGGTTCCCCCGTGAAGCCTCTGCAGTCGGGGGGAGTGGGGGGGGGGGGCTGAGGCTCCGCTGACATCATGACGGTGGACGAAATTCGAGTTTTGGCATGGTCCCAGCAGCAGTGGATGGCGGCGGGTTACGGCGTGTCACACAGTGTCAGCGGTGACGCCGGGAGGAAGACAACAAGCCTGCTTCTGAATGTAAACACGTGGAGAGGACCCCCCCCCCCCGTGGCCTGCCTCTTTTACATCGCTCGCTTACCTTCTTTGCTCGCTTCTTTCAGCTCGAGGGATTTGGAGCTGTCACTCAGACAACGCGCTGCGTCCAACGAGAAAGCAGACAGAGGACAAGGCTTTCGTTTAGTCATGACAGAGGCAGAGATGTTTTACCTCCCCCCCCCCCCCCCCCCCCCCCCCCGCTCTTTGGAGGAGACGAATAAATCGAAAGCAAGGTGTACTGGAGGTGAATCAATGAATCATGTACCACTAGCTCACTCGCTGTGGCGAGACTGACAGCGACACAATACTCCTAAAAGAATTCAAAAGCCCTGTCATGCATAGCTGAGCCAAACGTTGGGACGGGCATTTTCCCTCTAATGGTTTGGGGAGCTGTTATTCTTCAAGAGACTTCAGGTACAAAAGTATCTCTCTCTTCCCCCCCCCCCCATCGGTTACTCACCAGTCATACTCTTCAAGGAACATTGGCTGTTCTTCCTCTTCCTTTTCGGGCCATTGAGCCACCTGATGAGAAGAGAGCAGGGACAAAGAAAGACGGGTAAAGAAAGAGACAAATTGCTCTGTCCCCTGTTTGCTGACGGGTCCCCAGGAAAAAGCTTATTATCAGCACCAGGTGTACAAAAGCCTGTGATTAGCTGGCCGTTTCCAGGTAATGCATCCTGGAAAAGATTAAATGTTAATTCCACCATGTAAATAAAGGTCTAACAACCGGACACACTTAACCGTGATTGTCTCAATACCCTCCTGTGTCCATGTGGCAGCTTATTAAGCTTAATACTAAAGAATTAGGTGAAAAAATCCAAACTAAAACAAGAGAATGGTTTGCTGCCACTTTTATTTCGAACTGAGGAGTGCTGAAGTTCTCCAGACCAACAGGTGTCAATAATAGGCACTAATTTGTGTCAAAGGAGGAAAATGCTGCTGCAATACCAAATTCAACAAGTAGGAAATCTATATTGTGTTGATTTCGGTTAATTCCCCAAATGCTCCGTGTCCTAAAACTGCAATCTCCCAAATGAACACCAGAGGGCGACTCCTCTGGTCCTATAAAGATCTATAAGAAAATTACTTCTCTCTTGATTTATTTCATCAGTAAACATGAGTTTATGGTTCCGATATCTATTTTCGAGTCTTCTTCAATACACCATGACGTTCTTTTAGTAAATGATGGTCCATTTAGAGTCAAACTACTGGGGGCACAGTTTGTTTGGACTTCTTTAGGTCAATAAGCATTTTGGTATATTAAATATTCATTATCCACCTTCTTCTATAAAGTCATGGAAGACTAGATGCACCTCTAATACCCATCCGTCCCTATGGGGTACACAGGCAAAACACAAAAACAACGACACGAAACGCTGCAACTCTAGTACGCATCAAGCAAAGCAGCGTGCTCTACAAGCGCGGGCGCCGGAAAACACGCCAGCAGGCGCCGTGAAACATGTGAGAGGCGTGTACAGCGCTGGTGGGAAGAGGCGGCTCTGAAGGGAAATATGAAAGCAAATAGTTGAAGGAGGGCGAGGCTGCAGCTGAGAGAGAGAGAGAGAGAGAAAAGAAATGAAGCCTTTCTGAAAAACGAGTATGGGAGGGAGAGAGAGAGAGAGAGAGAGTCAGTGAGTACTTGATCCCGAGGGTCCAGCTCGCTGCTCGCAGACACTTTGTGAAGCCTGCAGCTCTCCTCCCACACTAGGGCCCTTTAATCCGGCCCCCAGGAGCCCGGAGCGGGGCTCCATTAGCACCATGAATGACACCCAGTTCCACTGTGGAGATGCAAATGCACACGCCTGTTGGTCCCCTTCTGCTCCGTGAAGTCAAGAGTGTCAGTCACCACCTGAAGGAACGAACGCTCCACCAACGCTCCTCCTAATAGGGATACTGCATTGTAATATTTCCTTGCAGAGATGGAAAAACATTGGCATTGCCCAATGGAGAGATTTGATGCAACGTGACTCACAAAAAGTCTCGTAGAGCCAGTTTACGTTTGGTTTTAAGATCAAGCTGGGCACGGCAGGTGCAGCGCGGCCTCCTGCCGGTTGAAGCTGCCAAACACAACACGTGGTTGCTGCTTCATTAACGCTCTCCATTCTTTATATTGCACCTATAAAAACCGCAATGCATTGGGTCTTTGCGACTCCGTGACGTGAGATCGGATCAGTGGTCACTTGGGAGGCTTCTCGGATGAAGCAGCATGTTTTTATACTTTACATCGGCGCGCACACTTTGGAAACACAACTGCCCGTTAAGTTCTGTTCAGTTGCTGAAAATGAGCTTGCATGCCGAATCGAAGCGCGGCTTATAGCTATGGAATGCCGTTTTATTCACAATTAAATAAATAAATACATAAATAAATGAATAAATACATAAATACATGAAATATGCATTTTAAATACATCGTGAAATAAATAAATAAATGAGGCAATAAATACATAAATATTAAATTAAATTAATTACTTTTAAGTCCATATTTATTTATTTCAAGAGACTTTTATTTCATAAGTACACATTTATTTTGAGAGACTTTTATTTCATAATGCCACTTTTATTTCACGTTCTTATATGCAAATCGGGGGGCGTGGCTATCTCGCACATTCAGAACAGAAAACAGAGCCGTGTGCAAAAAAAGGCTGGCAAAAAGGCGGTGCTCAATCAGTCTTAAACAATTTAAAACTCTGTCGTCTATGTATATAACTTGAAGAGCACTTATCCGAAAACCCCTGCTAATGCTAGCATGCTATCTCGGAGCCCACCGATGTCTTCCATCATGTCAACACTCTCACGTCCCTTAGCCAGCCTTGTTTTTGCACACGGCTCTGTTGTCTGTTCTGAATGTGATAGATAGCCACGCCCCCTGATTTGCATATAAGAACGTGAAATAAAAGTGGCATTATGAAATAAGTCTCTTGAAATAAATAAATATGGACTATTATATGGAATAAAAGTACCATGAAATAATTAATTTTATTTATTATTTATGTATTTATTGCCTCATTTATTTATTTCACGATGTATTTCAAATGCATATTTCACGTATTTATGTATTTATTTATCTATTTATTTATTTAATTGTGAATAAAACGGCATTCCATATATAGCGCTGCATTGTTCTCAGTTATTGCTCCCTTTGCCCCTTTTTATACGACTTGCTGAGACAGCTTATATTAAGGGTATTAAATGAAGCTCTTTAACAGCCTATTGAGAAAGAGCTTCATTGATTAATGATTGTAGCGCTTTCAGTGTCTCATCAAAATACAACGTTTCAGCCAACTGCCGCGCAAACGGTTGACAGTCTCTCCCTCTGCCAACTGGCTCCCGCATCACTCAACCCCTGCGGTTGCCGGGGGCGACACGCCTACGTGACGGGTTCGGTCCTCCCCGTGCAGCTGTGTGATGTTTAAGATGGAATCATCGGCAAAGTGGATGAAAACTGATTCAGCTTCCCGTCACTCCCAAACAACAACTCTGTCCTCCCGGTGCCGGTGAGACCAACAACCCGCCAGGCGGTTGACGTTCTCTCTCAGGGTAACGCCGCAGAATTGGCACGGCGAGGATATCACAGTGAAAGAAATCACAGGACTTACGGCTCTCTGAATGAGCTCGAGCTCTAACGCTCTATTAAGATCGATCCCAAAATACACGTTTCAAAAACAACCGTTTGTTTCATGTCGAACACAGGCGCTCAAAGCTGCTCTGCACACGCAAAAACACGCAAAAACACGCAAAAACCTTCAATGGTTGTTTCGGCCCGTGAACATGCGTCCACACACGGGGGGGCCCGGGTGAAAACATGCGTGATGGGTGTCATTTGAAGGAATGCAACGCAATGTTTTGCGGGTTGGGGCGGAGACACCTCGGGCAGCGCCGGCATGCCGTTGTTTTAATTTGCAGCTCCCGGGACGCAGAATGTGACACATCAGAAAAAGTACACAAGGTCCTGCAAGCCAACCACCCCCTCCCCCCCCCCCCACCCCCTTCAGCCCCTCACAGAAGCATGCACATACTATACTTCCAACTCCAGTACATGCTCGCCATTGGAACTAAACCATCCCACCTCGTTTCTGTGCAGGATATGCACACGTGTTGCACAACTAAGTGCACACACACACACACACACACACACACACACACACACACACACACACACACAGAGAGAGAGAGTTCAAAGCCAAAGTGGAATGACAGGAGAAAAAAGACTTACAGCGCTGACCCCATGATGCAGTGGGAGGGTAAAATATACATGGCACCACTGGTCAGAGTCACAGATGTACTGGTGGCGACCAGCTGCTGGAAAGCCCTGGTCCACTGGACCCGTGTCTCACCCCCGATGCCTCTACCAGTCGGCCAGAGGCCTGCCGACCCAGTCAAATACACCCTGCCTACTCCTCCTCCTTCATTTGATCTGTGCGGACTTTCTTGCTCCGCCACCCCGGTTGGATGACAACCAGTTTCTCCACCTGTGACTGTTGATGAGGAGGAGGAGGAGGAGGAGGAGCGCGTTGTCCGATTGCCAGGGCTCTCTGGCAACACTCCTGTGAGAATCGACTACCTAGTTTCTGCTCGTTGGCTTGTTGAAATGAAGGTCTACTCATGGTGGTGAATCTAACAGACAAATAATCAAATCTAAGGGAGTAAAATAAGGTGTGTTTTGGGACGAAAGAGGAACAAACAATACATGTGTTGGTCTTTTCTTACGGCATTTTGTCAACAGAAAAGAAAAATATGGAATGTTACCAACCTTTAAATTAAAAAGGTTAGTTTATTCAAACTCCAAACAATTACTGGTGCTCAAAACAATGAGAATTGAACAAGAATGTCCCAGTTAAACAAGAAAGACCTTTCCCAAATGCACCTTTCAACGAATCACCTCATCGGTATCATCGGCCAATGGAACCCGAATTCTCTACAGTGCTGGACAGACTGAGAGGCACCTGCTCTCGAGCCCCCACGTTAAACAACACGTGCAACGCAAAGAGACACTGGTGCAATGAATTGTATCCATAACGGAATCTGAATGAGGCCCCCTGTGCTTTGTCTTGAGTGCTACAGTAGCCCATTGTTCAGCGTGCATGCCCAGGCCTACAGCCGGGTCTGTCCTATACGTCCAGAGCTAATGGACACTTTGTCCCTCCGTGTATGCCGCCACTGTCTAAATAACCGGCTGAGCAGGAGAGGGCAGATCTAGAGCCCAAGTTCACAAATAATAAACATGGATGCTAAATCCACCAATATTTTGGCTGCCAATTAAAAAAAGAGGCAATGCAGCCCGAGTGGCTGGACACAACCTGTATTTAGATCACATCCAAATAAATGTATGTATTTTGCTTTCCTAAAAGGTTTGCATATCATATGCAAATTGTTGAAGTCAGGGTAAAGCAAGCGAATATGTGTTCATCACACCGGAAAGAAATGTGTCTCTAAGCACCCAGCAAAGTGTGAATGTGTGAAGAAATTCATAACAAAATGCTGGGCTTTTTTTTAATGGATTTGGATTGAATAAAAAGGGGCGACTTCAGCCAGGTGACCTCACCTTTAAATCCACTGGGTGAAGGCCACGCTGCTGTAGTCTCTACTTTTACGTTCATCGGACCGAGAAACACTGGACCCCCTTTCTTATGGAATGCCGCTTTATTCCAAATTAAATAAATGAATAAATACATAAATAAATGAAATATGCATTTAAAATACATTGTGAAATAAATAAATGAGGCAATAAAACCCTTAGCGAGTCTTTTTTTGCACACGGCTCTGTTGTCTGTTCTGAATGTGAGAGATAGCCACGCCCCCTGATTTGCATATAAGAACGTGAAATGAAATACAGCGCCATTATGAAATCCAGTGTCATTATGAAATCCAGTGCCATTATGAAATAAAAGTACCATGAAATGATTAAATGTATTTAATATTTATGTATTGCCTCGTTTATTTATTTCACGATGTATTTCAAATGCATATTTCATTTGTTTATGTATTTATTCAGTTATTTAATTTAGAATAAAACGGCATTCCATACTTTCTAGCCTGTTCTCTGCATCAAGGCCTTCCTTGATGTTGAATGAGAATCCTTGAAAAAAACACAACATCCTGGGACCGGTGACTTGAGATCAATGTGAGAGCGTACGAATCGTCTCATCCTAAATAACAGCCGTTCGTGGATTTCAGCTGTTCGTTCCTTCTCCAAAAACACCACACTTTCAAATTAGTTACACTTCTTGCTGACCACTAGCTATGCCACAGTCTCTCCATTGGTGTGGCTGTATGTTTGATAGCTTAATCTCCCCCCCTCGAGAGGCAGGTTGCAGTCTGCTCCGCCACCAAATACCGCACATTACTGTTGATTAATAAGTTACTATTTCCAGCCCGAGAGAAACAGGCCTGCATCTTATTTTCAAAGTAATTAAACCATTAGAGCAGAGATGGTTTTGACTGGAGGCTGAAGCACATTTCACAAAAACAAAGAATCCTGGATACATTAAAGCACACACACACACACACACACATCACTATGGCGCCAGCCTCAGACGCCGTTAGTGCAACACAGTGCAAGCCCCCTTGCGTCAGCCTGGGTGACACGATAGAAGTGATGCAAGCTGCAACTGCACAAGTCCTGTGTCCTAACGAGGCGTCTGGGGGGGTTGGGGAGGGGGGGGGCTTTCTAAGAGTGACACTAAATAGCACCGAGCCTCCAGGTTTGAGCAGCTCAGGTACTGAAGACCAGCCAGCGGCCACAGCTCGCACGGCTACATATCGGGGAAAAATAAGTTAAGGCCGATGCACGGGCTTCCTGCCCAAATGCCCCCCCCCTCCCCACCCTCCCCGGCCCCCGCCTGCCCGCTAATCCCCTGACAGGTGTTCATGTTAGCGGAGGAATCCGCGGCGGATTTGACTCTCTTCACACGAGCTCGTAATACAGCACACAGAGCCAAGCCGCTCTCTGCACATGGCACCAATAACCGCCTCACATTGTTCTTACCACAGATATTTAGGCTGGGCCGTGTGAGGCTGGAGGAGGAATCAGGCTTAGATGTTCCTCCCGTCTGATCCTCAGTTCTGACAGTAGGAAACGCTTCATGCGCTGTGGGTTCGACTACGTAAACAGGACAACAACCCTCCTGCAGGGTTCATGTCTGGAGAGGCGGACCTGTGATGGTTTCATTGCTTCAAAAGGCCAAATGGACATTTATGAATGAGCATCGGACAAAATACCTACTTCAGCGTTTCCTTCCTCAACAACTTGGCAGCAGATAAAGGTCAAACAGAGCGATTAGACGGAAGCTTCCGTCACATCCGACACGCTTTGACTCTCACGCCTGGTTTCCTACATCACAGAGATCGCTTTTTTAGATTTGATAGATTAAAAACATTGCAACATTGATTCGCATCAGGGGTCATATTTAAGACAACACCCTGGCGCGCTTCTTCTCTAACGTTCATTAATTAAAAAGGAAGCCCCTCCCTCTTTCGTTGCTCCATGAAACTATCGAACTCCCCCCCCAAAAAGCCAAAGCAGATTGATATTAGCTGGAGGCCTCCCCTCCTCCTCCCCACTGTACGAGAGGGCCTCCATTTCACTAATGTTATGTTTTCATTCATGAGAAGGGGCTTAAGAGCCACGTGAACCACGATGGGACGGACTGAGAGGTGCAGGTTCCCTTCTTGGATGACCTCAGAAGACCTCGCCCTTATGTAACAACACTCCACAACAACAACAACAACAGAAATGGTTACAGCGGGAAATGACAGAGCAGAGGGAAACTTTGCATTACTTTTAACATTATACTGACAAACACGAAGATGATGAATGTGTACGTGAAGGGAGAGAAGCACCAAGCTCACCGCTTCTCTTCTCCCTCGGGGGGGCTAGGGTCCTGCTCCTTGGACACGAGTTCCATTCACCTTAATTCCATCCAGCAACCAATCAGGAGAGACTGAGGCAAGCCCCACCCTCGGATGCCCGCTTGTCATTCGCCGGTCGGGAGGGGTCCGTCAGTGAGACATGACAGGGTCCCGTCACCTTTTCTGTCTTTCCTTCTTTTGGGGGGATGGGGGGGAAGGGGGAGGCGGGGGGGGGGAGTCGGGGGTCTCCAGAGGGAGTTGGATCGAGGTCGGCTCGGCGTGAAACTGAAAGATATGCAAGGCGTCGGGAGGCCGCTCGGCGGGCCCCGGGGGCCGCGGCGTGGGTCGGCGTCTCAGGGATGCGGAGGGAGGAGACGGGTCCCGTCTGGAAGAGAAGACACATACACACACACACACACACACACCGTCACACACTGAAACCATCAGCTCACATCCACTGCTGTAGGTTGAGATCAGTGGGCTTTGCTGGGCCGACACGACATTGCGATTAAGTGTTTGTCACGATTCATTATCTGATAATCAGCAGGCAGGTCAGAGACATCAGTGTCTGTTACGCGGCACATTCATCGAGGTCCCGTCAAACGAAACAATGCAGGAATGTTCAGAATCCCACACACCCCCAAGGTCTGCCTCACCTTGAACCGCAGCGCTACGACTCCATGGTTCCTGGAAAACCTTCTGACGGAATGTTAAGTAGCTTCGAGATGAGCAGCTGATTGCCTTGAAAGAGTGTGTGTGTGTGTGTGTGTGTGTGTGTGTGTGTGTGTGTGTGCCTCCCTCCCTTTTGTGTTGTCAAAAGAAAGCTTTATTGTTGTGCTGAACGTTGTTAAGGTGCTCATCCAGCCATGGTTTGAACTCAAAACCTGTTTAGACCAAACATACACATAGAAACACCCTTCAAAACCAAACCCTGTTTACCTATTCCCTGATGACATTTGTCTATTTGTAAACCATCTGATTCTCTGTAGTGCATTAAAAAAGAAGAAAAAAGTGATTTCCTCAGTTTGGGTGTGTGGCGTTTATTTAGAGCATCCAAACATGCTGTGAAGTTTACATTCCCCTCGTAGCATGCGCGGCTAACTAAGCGCCCACTGTATAGAGAAGCCTACATCAAAGCATCTCCAGAAAAACAACCCGTCTCGGGGAGGACGCTCGTGACATTGTATGCCCCCGTTTGCCTTGGCCCCCACCGAGTTAAGTTATGGTTGTATTAATGTGGCATATGTCCAGGGTCGGGGCATGAAAACACAATTTGTCTGGAGCGGAGAGCAGCACGTAGCATGATTAAGCCGTGGAAGGCCAGTGAGACGGAGATAAGGAGTGTCGAAAATGGGGGGGGGGGGGTTAAGAAAAGACTGGATTTGGGTTACTGTTGGAATGCATATAAAACAAACCCCGCTTATCAGAGCTGGAGGACGAATAACAAGAATACAAAAAAAGGGCGTGTCGAAAGGACGCAACGTGTGACCCTCCTAAAACTGGCGATCGATGGATCGTTGCATTTAAATATTGATTGATTATTGATTGCAACTATGAGATTAAGGCGGGGGGGGGGGGGGGGGAGATGCCCTTAAAGGGACAGTTCACCCCAGCAGATTGTTTGGTCGCGAGTAGCCTGGTTTTAGAGCTTTCAGCCGTCTCTCCCACACGAGACGAGGTGAAAAGCGGCGTCTCTCTCTCTCCAGAAACCGTGACCCGTGCTCCTCGAGATGTTTTTAATTCTCAACCCGACCACGTCCGCCAGACGGCGAGCATCCGCCGCTGATGGTTTGTGTCGATTCAGACGAACACAGAGGTATATACAGATTCTGGAGCTTTCATCCACAACATCTGAGCAGAAACATCATACTGGGATCAAAGGTTAACGCTGTAAAAAGAAATCTTACATGTTCAACCACATGCACCCCCCCCCCCCCCCCGAGTCTCCTCCGTGCCAGGGACAGCTCACAAATGTAATTATACCTGATAAAAACTGGTTTCCCCCCTCAAGGACCAAGGTTCTCCTTTATTTGCAGGCCTTGAAAACCCATCCAAAGCGTAACTAGCGATGGCTCATCTTCTGCTCTTCAGAGAGACAAGAGGGCTCGTGTGAGATAAATTTCTGCCACCCCCCCCCCGGCCCCGAGGTCATTACGGCCAAGGGCGCACGGTTTAGGGATCATGTTTCAAGTCAGTCGAGTCCGCGTTAGAAACCAGTCGATCGGGACCAACGCAGATGGGAGCACGACAAAAGGAGCAGCCTAGAAGCTTCTTTTATTTGCTCATCGCTTAGATGACGATCGGGTGTGACCTCAGAGGCGGTCGTCAACAGGTGCTAGCAGGTAAACAATGGCCCCCCCGGCACATTCTGACAGGCTCTCCGGGCCGGTATGCGCGAGGCGGGGCCTCCTTTATATAGTACGGGAACACGGCGTCCTGCCCCCGCCCTCGCTGCGTCTCATTGTGCCTCATTCTGCGTGTCTGGGTGTGTGCGCGCGTGTAGAGGCGACCGCCGCCAGCCGAGGTCATGCGGGACACGCCGGAGGTTGACGGGGGACAACTAACGCGACGTCTCCGCACAGCTCTTGGCTCACGCTACCTTATCGGTCCCTTTGATCCGCTTTCACCACCTCGTCTCATTTATCTTTCAAGCTTTACATTTTTTCCGTCCCCACCTTCTTAAAAACAGGGTTATGTGTTTCACGCCTTAATGATAAGGCATGAAAAAAAAAAAAAAAACCATACATTTGAACGAGCTGCGGCAACATCGCAACTATGGATGGATTAAAGAGAGCCCACTGAGTGACAGTTTTATAGACGTATTCCATAGGGAGACATAAAAAATAAAAATAAATGGTGCAAAACAAACACAAAGAGACACACAATGAGCGCGGGCATCAACACTATCACTATCAAAGGGACGCAAGACGTCTGCAAACAAGGGTTGGCGGTCCCTTTTATTGTGGCCGCTGTGACTTTCACGCTCCTGCACACAGGTGCAGTCGTCATTTCAGCGAAGGCCCGGAGGCAAACAGACGCAGCGGCGTTGAGGTCACCGGGCGCGAACCGACGGGAGCTGATCGGCGAAGCTTTGTCTACCCAGAAACGACTTTCACAGCCTGCAGAGACGCCGCCAAGTCTCCTCGTGTAAAACAGGCTGCAAATACCGTTTTCTTTTTTTGTTTCTGTGTTTAAATCCATTAACTCAAGGGGACATTTTTGACACTGTCAAAATCCAAAATATATTCAGTTCAGGAACATTTCAAAAGAAGCAGAACTTCTTCACATTTATGAGCCTGAAAAGCAGCAAATGGCCTCGGCGCCTTGTTACCTCGTAAGTGACTGGAAACACTCATCGAGAAATCGGGATCCTTGGACATCCAGTCGCCGGGTTTACTGAGAGATGCTTTGACGCTGGTGGGAGGGATCCCACAGGACCCGGATTGGTTTGTAAGGACTGTAAATACTGTAAAGACTAAATATGGAGACTGAAAAAGCAGCGTGTCTGTGAGGCAAGTGCATCCATATTAGAAGGTTATTAACGTGCATTGAGCAGTATCAAGGCAAAAAACAATCTGCGGTTTCTCTCTCCCACATCCACTTTCTCCCCCCCCCCCCCCTCCTCTGGCTAGGACAAGCTAAGGTGCTGCCAAGAATGTGTCTGCGTTTGAAAAACAAATCCTGCTCACTTCTTGTTTTTTCCCCCCCGTTTCTTCTCTTTTCCTCCACAGTTGTTTTGTGCCCCCCCCCCCCCCCCCCCCCCAATACTTCTTAAGGTGGTCCTACTATTGCTCCACGCTCTGGAGCCCCGATTCTCACCAACACGCATGCGGCCGCTTCCCCCTGCCTCGCACATCCTCGTCAGCCCGCCTTAAGTAAAACCCCAAACCGTGTGAAACTGTTGGACGCCGAATGAAGTCCCCCCGCCCCTCCCCCCTCCCCCGCCGCCGCCACCTCAGCCCCCCCGATTGGTTTCCGGCACGTCGACTTCCTCACACTTCGTCATTTCCTCACAGCTCATGGAAGATGGAAGTGTCCCAACGCGGGAGGAGAGAGATCATTGCTGCTTTACAGCGTTACTCACGTCCACAGTTTAGATCATCACTGTTTGAATGGGACGCTAAAACGGAGCATTTCAGACAGAGGACAAAACAGGCAGTGTTAAAGCATGTAAACATGCCCCCATAATAATAAGTCGTTTTATTTTTACCGTAAAAAATATATTATTATAGAGGCGGCGGTCAGGCTTTATTTCTATAGGTGTGAGTGAGCCGTGTGTTATGCAGGTGGTAGGGTTACAAAAGCAGATTAGGAAATTCCATCATCATTGTGTTTTTGTATGAACACGTGTTAGTGTATCCAACAGTATGCAGATTGCGCTGGTAAAGCAAACGCAGGAGGCCGGGGAGACACACACGCACACACACACGCACACACGCACACACACACACACGCACACAGGCTGTGCTACATTGGTAACTTTGTTTAACTGTTCCAGCAAATAAAGTCACCAACACACTGTATATTTCCTTCATAATGTGAAACAAACAACGGTGCATGTTTGTTATCTTAGTGACAACAATAAATAAACATGTGTAGAGGATGGGTTCATTAATGGACTGTTTCACAATAGAAAGTATTGCGCTTCGTGATATGGCAGCACATCTGGTCTTCTCCTAATGTGATGTCAGCATCCTGTGCTTTTTTAGTGCAACGCTTCATATTTTCCTCAAACATGTCCTCATTACATTTCATTTACTTCACTTAATATACAAAAGCTGAGTGAATACATTGACTAACCA
The DNA here is from genome assembly GCF_949316345.1 of Pungitius pungitius. Classification (NCBI taxonomy): domain Eukaryota; kingdom Metazoa; phylum Chordata; class Actinopteri; order Perciformes; family Gasterosteidae; genus Pungitius; species Pungitius pungitius. Next base: position 14,843,551 of record NC_084920.1, read on the forward strand.
AACATTTCATTAAGAACACATGAGCATAATAGTCCATTTTTAAAAATAAGACTTTTTATCTCCAAAATGGGTTGCAGAACAAATGCAATTGTTTACGTGTGTGTGTGTGTGTGTGTGCGTGCGTGCGTGCGTGCGTGCGTGCACACATGTACATTTAGTTTTGCACTGCACAAGCTTGGCAGTAGTGAGTACTGTGTGTGTGTGTTGATACACCCCCCCGCCCGCTCAAACAGACTCACGTCAGACGGATAAACACTGGCACAGATAAAAAGGACACAAATAAATATGTGCAAATGGGAGAATCAAAACAGCGAAGCCTCGACATATTGGGACGAGTTGAAGTTGGAGCTCACACGATGAGGGGGGGAGGGGGGGGTCTCCACTGGAGTTTTATGTGTTTTGGTAACAGCTGTTGGCTGAGTCGTGGCCAATGAGCACAACTGAGAGGGAGGCAGGGAGGGGGGGGCACGTACAGTAAGTGATCAACTGGTAACAGCACCGAGGGCCACCC